>NW_024879327.1:185683-200593 GCF_018340385.1 Cyprinus carpio
CTGAGAATTCTCAATATCACAGCTAAAATACCACTCAAGTCATATGCATGGATTTTCTCCAAAGAGTTGAAGCGTCATGGAGCCGGGTCCCAATAATTTCCAAAGACATTTTGGCCATTACCGACCCACTTCAATAAGTAAGCAGTAGCTGTTCCGACCCGCACCAAAATGCTTGAACAGTAGACGAAGTGCCGTGTGGTCAACTCCTGTGTCCCACATTTATCATTCCTGAGAAGCTCCATAGTGAGCCACGTGGCCCTGCCGTTGAGTCCCAAATCCTAATAGAGTTTGTGGTGAGATCACTGGGGCTCCTCAGATAAGTAAAGAACTATGCCCCTCTAATCTTAGAGGGGAAACCCTGCTGAGGCGCTGTTCAGTTAGTAACCCTGCTAACCGAATGCTTGAAACATTCAAGAAAGCAGAAGAAGATTCAAGAAGAGTGGTGAACTTACATCAAACCATTGGTACATGCTTATAATTGTACTAAAAGAGAGAGAATAGCGAGAGAGAGAGATCATTGTTCCGGGGTGCAACGCTGCTCGTGCGACTTGTGACACATGCTCTGTGTTTGATGTTTGTTTTGTTTGTTTTTTATACTAAGTTTGCTTATTTATTTATTTATACAAGATGGCTAACTTCTGGGTTATTCTGGGCCATCCCCCTGGTGTTTATTTCTCAACCAATATTGGGCCACGTGGAACAATGCCAACACGCAGACGGATCATCAACAGTGAAAAACCTGGTTTATCACGTGGAACCTGCTGTTGCGCCCGCCTTGCTGTTTTTGAGCGTCTATGTGGCTTAACACCTTTTTAAAAAATGCTCCGAAATGGTCTCTTGTTTGGCATCAGTTGGAAAAAACTCAACATAAAGTGAAACGAGGAAAATGGTTTCCGAGAGGGGTAATACTCCCAAAGCTACGGAGAATGTCGTAGATTGCCCTTACCTATCATATCATATATTAAATGTTAGATCTGAGGAAATATATGTAAAAAATGAACGAACTTTTCTTGAGTTGATCTCAAATATTGATGGGGGATGGGGGTGAGATTGGGATTACTCACACAAGCCCTTTTTGTGTTTACTGAGACATGGCTCCGCCTCTCCAGCGGGACAACAGCGGATTTTTTACCTTGATGGATATTTACTTGATTTGGTTTGATCAGTGAGGGGAGTATGTGGGGGGGAAGGATACCTTTTAACACTCAGGGGAGAAACTTGTTGGTGTGGGGGCCTGTGTATGGCCTGTGACATAACAGATTTGGGGGCTACAACAAACTTTACGCTGAGGGAAAACCCCACCCCCGCCCTCCCATGCCTCAAAACTTATGAAATCATGGTGGTTTCCTTCCGACCTCATTATCTCCCCACGAGAATTTACTCAACATAACAGTGATACTGGTGTACGTCCCAGGTCGGATTTTATATAGCTGCTGCATTGCCATTGCAGACATTTTTAAGAATATTGTAAACAGAGTTGGAGATCAGCCGGTGTTTTTGCTTGACGATCGGAGATTTCAATCGATGTGACATTTGCTATACACCTGCCGTACCTGGAAAGCAAATTTGTCACTTGTGTTACTAGGCTGGCAAAAAATATTGGACTTGTGCTATGGAAATATACCCAGTGCTTACATACTCCAAGGCACGTCCGCCTCTTGGTCGTTTCGATCATAATGCTGTTCTGCTTCTACCTCGATACATATAGCAAAAAAAAATTTAAAAAGGGGTGAGAAAGTGCAAACTAGGACTGTCCCGGTATGGGAAATCACACTTTGAAAAAAAATCAAACTGAAAAACTAACGAGGATGTTTTGAAGATACCAGATTGGGATGTATTTGTTAAGGATTGTGGAAATGATGTTGTATGATATGCTAATGCCTCTTCCATATCTGGGTACGTATAGAATTTCTGTGTTGACAGTGTCATTCCTGGTAAAAAAAAAAAAAAAAAAAAATGTGAGGTGTTACCCTAACAATAAGCCTTGGGTTTACCAAGGATCTGAAAACTTTTTTTTAAAAAAATCTTAACAAAAAATAGCTTTTTTAAATGGATGATAGATAGGGGATATGGTTTAACAATTACAGAAAGATCTGAAGCTAAAAATTAAGCAGGCCTCAGCCAAACAGCAATAATAAACGCAAGGTAGAGGAAAAGTTTACAATTGGGGAATGCACGGATGGCATGGCCGGGGCCTAATACTATGATGGGAAGGAAGAAAAAAAAGAAAAGAAAATCAGAAGCAACACAGATCCAATGCACCTGACTCTGCGCAGCTTGCTACCCCTGACCTGAAATCAGATTTTTTATGCCCGTTTTAATGATGACCATTTAAATGAACTCTGACTCCTATAGAGCACTCTGATTTTTCTCCCCCATAAGAAAATGAGGAAACAAACTGTGGGGAAAGGTTTTAATGAAGTCAAATCCCAAAAGGCTTAATCAGGGCCGGATGGAACAAAAATATAAAGGGCAAAGTACCAAATAAGGGACAGTGCATCTCAGATGAAGGGGTGTGTTGACACAACCCGTTTTTTCAGCTGGGTCTCTTGATTTTAATGTTGTACCACGAGCCTGGAAGGAAAGCACCATCATCCCGTTTTACCGCGAAAACGCTCCTTGCTAAGGCGCTTGAGGACTAACAGACCAGTAGCTTTTGACATCAGTGCTCTGCAAGTGCATGGAGAGAGTAGTTTGTCAGCAACTCTCCCAGGCAACGACCGATAAACTTGAACCTTTACAATTTGATTTATAGGGCTGGGGCGCGGAGTTCGTTGAAGATGCCACCCTCACTTTGCTGGATAGGGCAGTAAAGCATTTGGACATGGCAAACTCGTACATTAGGATTTTAGTTTATGGACTTTTCAATCTGCTTTTAATACAATGAACATAAATAACACTTTTTTTGAGGCGTTTAGATGGAGTTGCACTGTGCATCAAACCTTTATTTTAGTGGATTAACAACAAGGTTTTTACAGGGACCGTCCCCAACACGTGATAAAGTAAATGGTAAAATGGGTCAAAGTCAGAGAATGTAGTTTTAAAATCTGGTCTTCCACAGGGAATGTGTTCTCTCTACACCGATTCTTTTTCTATCTATACAAAATGAGATTACCTGTAATAAATGAGAATTTGATGCTAACTATAAAATATGCAGATCATATGGCATTGGTGGATGTATGAGAGATAACCCAATCACTGGACTGTTTTATTTTGATTTGGTCACTCTATCATGGGCTGGACAAAGGAGAGTTGTTCCCTCCAGCTTACTATTGACAAAACAAACGCAATGTGCTCCGGGGTATCTTACTGCGAGCACATTTTTTGACCCTTGCTAATTAATGGAGAGGAAGTTGAGCAGGTGGGATCTTTTAAAAAAAAAAAATTTATTTGGGTACAGCAAATTGACTCCCAGTTTTTAACTTTTTGATAAGCACTCAGAAAGTGTCTTTAAGAAAGGCATCTCAACGTCTAGGCTTATTGAGGAATTAGAAGAGCTTTAATGTGGAAAAAGATATTCATATTGTTGTGTATAAATCCCTTATCGAATCTGTGCTTACTTTCAACATTGTATCCTGGTATAACTCTCTTTCTGTTAAATGCAAAAACAGACTTCTAAGGATTATTAAACTAGCTGGTAAATTTATTGGTGAGAAACAAGTAACCCTGTCTGATCTTTATAGTTGTGGCAGTCAAAAAGGAAAGCAATCTGCTATTGTGACAGACTCTGCCCATCCTCTGCAACAGACTCCTTTGATTTACTTTTTCGTCTGGAAGACGATTTAAAGTAACTTTGAGCGAAAAAGGCCAAATATAGGAAGTCTTTTTATCCCGACTGCCGTTGACAATTTTAATAGGAAATAGGGAGGGTGGTTTATCTTCTAAATGGTGTGGGTTGTCTGTGTGTATTGTATTGTTTGTTTACTGTTGTCATTTATATTTGTCCATTTTTTGTTGAGCCTCTTGTCTAAAGACAATTTCTTACCCCTGGTGGGATAGACAATAAGCTTTTTTGAATTTGTTTTGAATTTGAGAAAGAGAGACAGAAGAAGAAGATTTAGAAGGGTCATTCGTTTGAAGCAATTAGTTGATTTTAGGAACCCTAAACCAGAAGAAAAGATTAATAGTTTACCTGGTTTGGGATCTAAAGAAAACTTATTTTTAAAAAGAAAACGTCTTCAGGTTACGAATGTTAACAAATGGGTCCCTGAGTAGGGAACGAGACACTGCGTCTCTAGGGGTCGCTATGGAGGAACACGTCGTCGTGACCCGGTTCTGAAGAATACAAATGAAAAAAACACCGAACGATGGGGCCGGGCGCCAGCCTCTTGGACGTGCACTGCCGGTGCGACTATTAAAACAGTCACCAGGGGGAAAAACACTTCATTACTTCTTCGGGCTGAAGCTTGCGTACCGAAGCAGGCAGAGCCGAGGAGTCGAGCAGGACGTCAGTGTCCTCGTCCCTACTCAGGGAACCATGGTTACAACATTCGTAACCTCTGAAGACGTTCCCTTTCAAGTGGGAACTTCTGACGGCTTCCTCTAGGGTCGCTATGGGGAACAGTAATACCCACTCCGCCTTGGCGGAGGGGAGTTGAAGGCCAGAAGCATGAGTGAACACCAAAGTACCAAATCTACTCATTTCAATGGGGAGTTGCCCCCGGCACGGTTTTTAGACTGCTGTCTGTGACAATACCCTTACGGCCAACGGCCTAAATCTACATTACCCAACTAATTGTTAGTGCCTCGGCCCTAAGTGGTAGAGCTAAAAGGCTTTGTAATCAGGAAAGATTCCTTAAAGGGATCAGGTAGGAACCTAGCATTTTCTACTAAGTCTAGCCTGTCCACACACAGGGAGCTTACAGCTTGCTTCCGCAAAAGCTTGCTGAAGGAGCTGTCTCCCAACAGATCTCCAGTAGCACACCTCACCCTGTTTTAGATAGGTATCCCCGAGGATAAATGTGGTGGAGTTCTGGCGCCCATAGAGGACATACGGGGCTTTTTACCCAGCTCAAGAAATCCGGACGGCCACGAAGCCCAACCCCCCCCCCTCCGCGCGAACCAAGCCCTCACTCATATAGTCGATTTTAATAAAGAAACGCAGAGTATTAGCGTGCGCCCTTACCACAGTGTTGGATTTCATAAAGTGTGCAAAGACTTCACGTGCACACCTACCATATCAATGGATTTTCAAATACTGTTTCCTAAGGAAGGGACTACTCGTGGGCACTTTCTGATAGAGCAGCTCATAGATTGAATGGTGCATTCAAAAAAGTATTTTGAGTTAGACGTCATTTCAACTCGATCTGTGGAAATACAATGCTGGAGCGCTCTGGGAAAAACAGTTGAACTCAGTCTCATATGAGAGGAGAACTCCATGAATCCCGAGTAGCCTGCTCATAGGCGACACTTCCTTTGGTCAAAGGGGAGCGCTGCTAAACTACACGCGGAATCGCCCGAATAGCCTTTTTGCCTCATGTGCAGTCTGACGCTCGTGCGAAGACGATGCTTGAAGTGTATAAACTACATGTACACACTGGCTGAATGGAGCCCAAGGAACCAAGGGTCTAATACATCTCAAGAAAGGAGAACGAGGGCGGAGCGCGCGTAACCCTTACCATACAGGATTTCAGAAAGCTGCGCAGAGTCCCTTGCGTGCACCCTTACCAATACGTTGATTTTTTAGAAAGTGCGCAAAGTTGTTCACGTGCATCACTGACCACCATGTGGTTTTCAGTTCAGAAAGTAAACAGAGCTTAGTCGTGGGTGTACCTAAAGGGTTCCTAAGCATCGCCAGAGGCGTCTGAAACCGCCACGGGAGAGGCAAGCTTCCGAATTTTATAAACCTCTAGCGAGCACGGGGAGCATCACCTTAGGTCAGCCATATACAAGAAGAATTCCTGTTACCTTGTCCCCATACGCCCACCTTTTACATTTTCCCCGCTGGTATGCGCCAGCACCTACGCACCTAGTGCAGGAGAACCCTCAGGGGTTCGACCGTTCCGTGGCCATCACCTGATAATCCCTGCAGGGTCTCGTGCCAGGCCTGATGATCCAAGGAGGCTGCCCGCAGAAACCTGTGATCTCTAGACCGCCTATGACAGGCTCGGAACATGAACATTGGCTGAGCTGATGCTGTGGTGCTGACGAGTGTTTAGGTGAAACAATGTACTCGCATGAGCACTGCAAAGGAAACTCACAGAGTTATTAGTAGACACATACCTTACCAGCAATTTATCACATAAGTATATACAGAAAGGGGTGTATTTTTAATACAGGGCTCCGACCCCATCCCCCCTGCTGCTGGAGCGCCCCCGGCTCAAGGGGCGTGCCTTTCCTTTAGGGGGAGTCCGGTACCCATCAGTAAGGTGGTTGCTTAACTGGAGAACATAGAAACCAGCCAAAAACCATTATAGGTCCAAGGCTATAGGAGACTGTTATTTGCGTTTAGAGGTTTTCATCCACCCGTAAACCTCGATCAGGTGTGAGAGCTTGGGGTTGGTTACAGTGCGGACGTAGGAAGGGGAGGGATAAAAGCAGGAAAGTTAAAAAGTGCCCTAAAGGAACGGAGTAGATACCCTCAGTATCACTCTGACTCAGACCGAGAAACGCTGCCCTCGTCCTGGATCACATCCCTTAGGTTCTCTGCTTGTACCCCCCTTGTGACCCACAATTCCTCTTAACCCTGGCCCGCAGGTGGGGGAGGAGCGTGATCGCGACACTAAGCCTTCTGTGCCCGTCTTTGATCCTCAGATCGAGACAGGCCAGGACCCCTATGTTGTTCGGGCTCAGACCTGGACCTTCGTGGAACGAAGGATCTGAAAGCAGGGCGGAGTGGCGCCTTCGTCTCCCCGTAAACTTCTCGATCACCGTCTCAACGGAAATACCCGAAAAGTTCAGAAGGCGAAACCTGAGCATCGAGAAGAAAGCCTTTTCTTTTCTTCCCGATGTTTCAACGTTTTTTTGTCTGCCAGGTTCATCCACAGATGTCTCTCTCCGCCACCACCATGGCGGCCATAGTCCTGCGCTTGGCAGAAGGCGGTCCTGCTTGGTACTGCCCGGAGAGAGGCCTGTGTTGCGGGCGCAGCTCGGCTACCTGATCAGGGAAAAAGGCTTTCGCCTCTATTCCAGGTCCTCTGTTATGCAGATCAGTCTGAATGCTTGAAGCATTTTATTTTTGTAATAAAGCCACAGCCTGACCTGCTGCTGGCGTATGCCCTTGCCATTTAAGCAAGATGCATTGCTTGAAGGGGGCTTAGAGATGGCAAGGAGGGAGATTTAGAGAGAGGATGTCTCCCCCGCAGAATGAAAGCTCCTTTTCTGCAGGGGGCATCCTCCTCTCATAGCGTTTTTTCGCGCACATTCGCCTCGATCTGTCGGCAAAACGTCTGTATGCTGAAACCGACTGCGATGCGAAGAAGAAAACGGCCTCTTTCATTTCCTTTCGATCTCTGTATGGAGATCAGGCAGAAATGGAAGGCTCACCTGAGCTGGAAGGGCTATGGTCGGAAAGAATACCCTCATCGAGGGGCTGCGCGATCCATAAACTCCCAACAGCTCTACATACGCAGGGGCAGGAGAAGTTGAGAAGGCCTCAGCTCTCACCTCTTCTTCGACCATTCCTCAAAATATTTTCTCCTGCTTTTCCTAGGGTAAAAACCCCGCAGAGCACTAACCTTCAGTATCAGAAAGTGTTAAGATATAACACATCATCCTCCCGAAGGGGGGGACCCCCTCTCTCTCGTCCGCCCGCCATTAGTGTGAGCGCGAAAGGGAAAGTCCCTCTTTAAACCATTCAGACAGATCCACCTGAATTCTCACGAGCTCATTCTCCTCGTTGCCTCAGCAACGGCGGGTCCTGAACCGCGGGAAGCAGATGGCTGCCTTTGTTTTCTCTTTTTTTCTTCTCCGGAAAGGAGAGCACGAACAGCGAGTTGAGCGGAGCTTTTCCTGCTGCAAAAAAACGCTCGCAATGCACGCAGATTGCCTCCTCAGAGACATCGCGTGCGTGCGTACTCTTTACCCAAAACAAATCACGTAAAGATTCGTTGTGTGTCATCGGGTTCGGTTCAAATAAACGCAGGACACGGATGCATTACATGTCTAAACGGCTTGCTAGTAGTCGCCAGGATAGACAGAGAAAGAGCGCTCCTCTACCGGGTCATTTTCAGATGCACGCTTCAAACAAAAACAGTCAGTGAAGACGAAGAAGAGAATGACGTTGTTTTCCCGGTGTCTGGTTTTATAGTCGCACCGGTAGTGATTTAAATATTTGATTTTGGCCGCTTTTTAATATTTTCCACATATATTTAACATATGTAAATATATTTATTTGAAATATTTACATTATATTTATTGACCATATATGTAAATACATTTAGATATCAGAAACTATGTAAATATATTCAGTTTGGAATATATGTCTATATATTAATTTCTAATATTTGTTAACCATATTACATTTCAGTACATGTAAATATATTACATTTATATATATGTAAATATATTTTATATTGTAAATATTTACATATATTTATTTCCCATATATGTAAATACATTAAGATATCAGACTATGTAAATATATTCATTTGGAATATATGTCTATGTATTAATTTCTAATATTTGTTAACATATTACATTTCAGTACATGTAAATATAATATATATATTATATATATATATATATGATATTGAATTTTAACATTCAAATACTGAACAGAAATTGGAGACTGAAAAATGTAAAAAATCCCCAGACAATGCAACTTAAAAAACTGTGACAGTATAAATTCACTTGCAAAAATGAGCTGTACATTCAGATGACATAACACCTACTATAGAGAAAAATAAGAATTTTATTGACATTGACAAAAGAACAGAATGCACAAAAACTGCACAATTAAAACATAAATCAAACCAGCAACTTTACTGAAATTGCTATTATGAATACTAAAGGATGATGCTAAAACCTGAAAAGTAATTCTTGAAGAGAAGTTTTTTTTTTTTTTTTAATTAATTAAATAAAGTCTGTAAACAAAAAACAAAAAAAACAAAAATTTTAGAGTTGTCTAATAGAGAGGGTGAAAGAAGAACATCCAAACCCTGCCCCTGATTTCTTCAAGATTTTTTATGGATTTATATAATGGTGTTTTTTTTTTTTCATAAAGTAAAGGCAGTGGCAAAATTAACATGACAATACTTTGATTTTTTTTTTTCTTGCAAATGCAAATTGTATCAAAAATTGGTGTTTTTGGAGTGTGTGTGTGTGGTTTAATTTGTAGAACAAAAACATCAAAGTAGTGTCATTTTAATTTTGCCACTGTCTTTACTTTACAAAAAAAACACCATTATATAAAAATCCATAAAAAAATCTTGAAGGAAGCAGGGGCAGGGTTTGGATGTTCTTCCTTCACCCTCTCTATTAGACAACTCTAAACTCTAACAGGCTCTCCTTTTTCTTCAGTTGAAACCTCAGTTCCGCCAACTTGGAATTGATGGCCTGTCCCAGGTGTCCACCAGTTGCCTTTTCATGACAGCATCTGCAAAACAAAACAAGAAAGAAGATAAAAAACTTTGGATTAGTCAGTTGTTACTTGACATGATTCTGGTCAAGTGTTTGTACTCTTAACCTTTAAGGTCACTGCACACTATAGTCAGATATTTTCACACATTAAAAAAAAATAAATACGACCTCACGTTGTGTCAATCACGTTTACACAATGCCTCCGGAAACTTGTGTCCGTCATAAAAAAATATTGGATCTTAACCACTGAAAGAAGACTAGGACATTAGCCGCGTTTCCACCGCTGGAACTTTACCCAGGAACTAGGGACTTTGGGCTGTACTCGGTGTGTTTCCACAGCAGGAACCAGGATCTAAATAAAGTTCCAGGTAGAAAAATGCCCCTCAGAAAGTCCCTGCTCACGAGGTAGTACTTTTTCAAAGTTCCGAAACTTTCGGGGGCGGGACCTTGGGCGCTAAACATGCTGATTGGTTGAGTTCACGCAGCATTGTGATTTCAAACCACCATTTATTCGGATAATTTTCAAAATATTACTGTTATTGTATCATGAAATGTAGTTTTAAAAGTATTTCAGGCGAGAATGTAGTTGTTGAAAACTCAAATCTGTGGTTTATTTATAAAGACAGCGCCTATTTTGCCGATTTCGGAGACGGTCAGCTCCACGTGATCAGTGGGAGCTCATTGCTCATGTATCCCGCCGAGAGCCACTTTCACCTCGGCTAGTCCTTCTGATATGTGCCGCTGGCTCTGATGTCTCTTTAGTGGTTAAACTTAAAATATAATCAGTTTTGTGTAAATCTAACAGGTAATCTTTGGTCTTCATTCAATTGTGCGACTGACTGCTGTGACAGTTGACGTACAACGCTTCTGACGTGTTATCTTTGTTATTGGGCGCACCAGAAAGAACACGTCAGCAGCGTCGTACGTCAACAGTCACAGCAGTCGCGTTCACAACAGACCCGGAAGAGAAGACAATCCTGAATAAAGTCATCATTTTTGTTATTTTTGGACCAAAATGTATTTTTGATGCTTCAATAAATTCTAACGGACCCTCTGATGTCACATGGACTTCTTTGATGATGTTTTTATTACCTTTCTGGACGTGGACAGTATACGGTACATACATTTTCAATGGAGGGACAGAAAGCTCTTGGACTAAATCTAAAATATCTTAAACTGTGTTCCGAAGATGAACGGAGGTCTTACGGGTTTGGAACGACATGAGGGTGAGTCATTAATGACATAATTTTCATTTTTTCTGAACTAACGCTTTAAAATGAAAATAAAAAGGAAATTGATATAATATTTCATTTCATTGTATTGTAGGCTGTATATATACACATTTCCTTGAACGAAGTACATTTCTGCGGGTATTATTATGTTTTAAATGAAAACGAAAGGAGGCAGTGGTATTTGATATCATAGCCTATTTAGTCTTTATGTAAATATACAGTGAGGAAAATTGCAGTAGCCAAGGTGAGCTGACTGATGTTAAGTACACTGTTGTTTGCAGAATTACCAGACTTGCGTCGTTTTGTCCGCGGGAGATCACACTCCCGAGTCGAACTCGCAAGGTCCAAACTACCGAGGATGCAAGTCCAAAATTTGCGTACTCTGTATTGAGAAACACTCGCAGGCTTACGTCACCAGACTATTTGCCTAATCTTCACGGTACTTTAGACCGCGGTGGAAACGCTGAAAGCAACAGGTCTGTGGGGGAAAATAGTTCCTGGGGAAAAAAAGTTCCTGGTCCAATTGTTCCAGGTAATTTCGGTGGAATACGCGGCAATAGATATGACTTTATGGATATACAGCAAATGTGGGGGAAATTATGATTCACACTGGTGCACTTCTGAATAGATGTATTATAGCAAACCAAGTTTAATGAATCTCACACCTAACATACAGCATTATGGTCATTTCACACTGCCACCAATTTTGTTTTGTTTGGTCAGTGCGTTCACACTGTTGGAGTATGGCAAGTGTGAAAAGTTCATTTGCAAAAACTGATAAATGCCTTTTTTTTTTAAAAAAAAATGTGCATTATTCTCCACGTATAGCGCAATCTGAACCCTAAATATGTTTGGTCAAAAAATCCGTTATTGTCCACTATCAAGGCATAATATAATTCAATATAATTCAAATTTTAACAATGGTGGTTATAAATGTAATGTGAAGCTTTTACATTCACAATGCTCATTTTGATCTTGGTGGTGAAGTGTGCAGAAAATTCTGCTGGACTGAAAATTTAGTCTTTGGTGAACAGTTTTCAAGAGTGCAAATAAGATTTAAGTTTAAAGCACCTTTCAGGCTTGTGTGAGGTTTCCACAAGCAACAAAGTCTACTTGAACAAACACTTTACTACATTTAAAGTTTAGAAAATCTTACTTATAATTGCCACCTTCACCATCGATCTGGCATGGCAGATGACCATTACAGACTGTTTCACTTTGAAGTGAGGCACAGTCACAGTACTCGGTTCTGTCTTACCAGTATTAATTTTCATTTCAAAGCACTTTTTTTTATTATCATCTGTGTCTCATTTTGAATAATGTTGTACCTCTCTGGTTGTAGTGTCCTCAGTGCAGTGTTAAAAAGGATGGCCTTGTAAGACATACAGGACTCAAAAAATATCTGATATTTATTTGACATATATTTTTAATATCTGATAAAACTTCTGAATGCTTGAGGTTTTTCTTACTAGTCATATGGTTCATAGTGCCTGGAGAAGTTCTTCAACAAGAGGTCCGCTCCAACTCTGCTGCACGGTCATCAGCATGGAAGAATATAGGAAAATAAACAATGTGTCACAGAGCCAACAATACGTAGTAATATACAATGTCAGATTTATTAGAAATAAACTACAGCAGAGGTGAAATGCAGAAAAGAGAAAGAATAATGTACAGAACATACAAAAAATCTTAAGAAAAAAGAAATTACGTTTTTAGGTTTTAAAGATGCTTGATGATATAGGTGAAATATATATGATAATATATATATATATATATATATATATATATATATATATATATAAACGGGTATATATCGTTTAGATTTGTAATGTTTTTTTTAATGGAGTCTCTTATGCTCATCAAGGTTGTATTTAGTTGATCAAAAATACACAAAAATAGTAATATTGTGAAATATTATTGCAATTTCTAATATTGGTTTCCTTTCTTATTATACTTTTAAATATCATTTTTATTAATTTACTTCTGTGACGCAGCACTGTATTTTCAGCATTCATTACTCAGAACATCATTCTAATATGCTGAGTTATTATCAGTGTTGATAATATTATCAAACTGTTGTGCTGCTTAATATTTTTGGAACCTGTTTTCCATAAATAAAATAAAAAGTTAAAAACAACAGAAGTTATTCAAAATAGAAATTTTGACAATATTCTAACAGTATCACTTTTTATCCATTTAACACCCTTAATCCTTGCTGAATAAAAGTTTTCTAAAAGTTTCTTAAAAAAAAAAAAAAAAAAAAAGAAATGTCCTGACCAAACAGTAGTGTATATTTAACACACACACACTGTTTTATGGTTATATTTTTAATAAATAATGTTATTTATAATTTTTATTTATCAAAGGATCCTTAAATAATATCACAGGTCCCCGAAAAATATTAAGCAGCACAACTGTTTCCAACACTGATAATAAATCAGCATAATTTAATGATTTCTGAAGGATAATAATGATGCTGAAAAATTAGCATGGCTTTACAGGAATCAATTATATTTTAAAGTATATTAAAATATAAAACTTTTATGTTAAATTGCAATGATAGGCTATTTCACAAAATTACAGTTTTTTCTTTATTTTATCTAATTTTTAATTATCTGTTCACATCTTATTTTTTATTATCTGTGTGTTGTTGTTGTCTCTGTGTTTCTGGAAGCTTGTGATACTAAAACAAATTCCTTGTATGTGCAAACATACTTGACAATAAAGCTCTTTCTGACTCTGATTTGCGTGTGTGTAATAGATATACAGTATGCCTACTAAAGTACAAATGGAAATGCTTATTTTTCAATTAAGGATAACTTTAGAATTAATGGACTGCTTTGGGTGCTTGACACTTCATTGGTCGTTTTGTTGTTTAAGAATGATATTCAAGGTTAAGAGTACGCTGTAAGTTATTTAAAAATAATTTGTTTCATCTAGGTATTTAACAACATTACCTACATTAAAGAAAGACGACTTTCCTTATTGATTCTGTCTTCCCTCAGGTAAAATGCCCGTTTTCTTGCATGGCTGGATGTTGGAATCACGTTGTTTGCATTCTCCCAGACTGATTAACTGTTAGCTGAAGTCGAAACGCGGACATTAAAAACACCTAACTCGGTTAGCGCGAGACCCGCTCGCTGTGAAGCGGGAGCGCGCGACCAGCCGGCAGAGGATTCCGCTTAGGTCTTAAAGCCTCCCTCGAGCGGCTATGCTCACAAATCAAACACCTGTCAAAAAAAGAAAAACTGATTCTCAGCTTAGAGTTTGGTATTCGTAGGTCTACGCGGTCATACGGCATAACGTTATGCCTTAAATACGGGACAGACTGCGTTCCATACAGCTTTCATAATGCTTCTTTAAAGCGTTAAATACAGGATGATACCATATTATACAGAACGGTTAAATTAATTAGCTTTTTTTAATTCATCCATTAACAAATTGCCAGCAAAACATTTACAAAGCTATAAAAAAAACACTCATCTACACATAATATGTGATTAAAATCCCAAACTTTCATAAATAAGAGCTCAAATCTATAGCTAGCTTACCTCTTATAGTTAGCCTCTGTTAGCTCACGGTTTGTGATGCTAACGGACTTATTCCCATGACACTGAACCATTTCTGTAAAGTAAATATTCAACAGAAGCGTGTCAATTACATGTAAGATAGTGTCAGGAAAAGTTGTATGTATTATTTGTGTAATTTTAGGGACTAAACTTACCTGAAAGCAGTAAAAACAACAGTGAGAGACGGAGAGATTTGCTACTTCTCAGCTGTGTTGCCGCCCCGTTTCCATGGTAACTCCCTCCACAGTTTAAATGCGCCTCGAATGTTCAACGCGCGCGCCCATCAAACACATTACACAGCCTTTACATAGTACATAAAATTATAAACTTGTCCTGACACTTGATAACATATAAAGTTGATAGTAGGCCTAAATAGAATTAGAATATAGGATCTATATAATATAATATAATATAAATATATATAAATATAATATAATATATATAATATAATATAATATAATAATATAATAATAGCTGTAAAAATGGCAAACATAGTGTAGAAACAAAATGCATTGCTGCACTGCAAAAAACACAGTGATTAAAAGTTATTTGAGGCATGAATATAATGTAACACACACACGCAACATATG
>NW_024879327.1:201093-246220 GCF_018340385.1 Cyprinus carpio
ATTTTCATGCAGAGCTTCAGTGGTTTGCATCAGGAACTCGGGGGCTCAGTATTGGCCGATGCATGCGTATGATGCTGACGAGGAGCCTGGGCCAATAATGAGCTGGGCATTCGGATGTTAAAAGTACACAGAAGCTCTGAAACTGCATTCACTACGTCAACTGCGTCATGTCAGCAGTTCAAAACTGTACAAAAAAATAAAGTTGTTATTTTTGTTTTGTTTTTGCACCAAAAATATTCTCGTCACGTCATAAAATTAAAGTGCCCCATTATTGGTAATAAAAGATTCATATTTTTGGTTTGGGAGTCTCCAACAACAGGTTAATATGCATGCAAGGTCAAAAAACACTTTCATTGTTTTAAAATATGCATTTACTACGTTTTTCCTTTTTTTTTGCTCAACGACTCCCAAACGATTCGTTTAATGATATTTTTTTTTTTTCCAAACCCCTCCTTTGTGTGACGCTAAACTGCAGTTATTGGTCCGATGACCCAGTCGTGAATGGTCTACTGCGTGCAGGCGCATGTCAATAACAGAATGCCCATCACCATTACTTAGCCCACAGCTCGGTGGTAAACACCCAAAACAGCCATGTTATATGTGTTAGCCCAATGCAGAAATGTATTGATAAAGCACTGCAGTTTGTACACTGAACGTATTGCTCTATCTTTATCAGAACTACAAGTATAACAACAACAAACATGTACTATTCATCTATACAATACTAGACAATGAACAGATATTGCTATTAGACAGACACCTACAAGCTACGCGGAGCGAACACAATACCACACAACTAAATACGTATTTTGCATGCTACAGTAGGCTTCAGAGTACATGACGGCAACAGTTTTTAAAAGAATTACTCCACATTTCAGAATAAAATATCCAAAAAATTTACTCACCCCCATGTCATCCAAGGTGTTCATGTCTCCCTTTATTCAGTCACAAATATTTATCATTCGCAACTTATATAACGAGAACGATCGGGTCATTTTCTTAAAAAGAAATATTTAAATTAAAATTATACACTTTTGCTCGTCTTGTCTAGCTCTGCGATGCGGATGCATACTCTGTGTACAAAACGGTTCAAGACAGGGTATGTCTAAAAACTCACAACACTTTTCTCCTCCAAACTTCAAAATCGTCCTGCATAATTGTTTAAATTGTTTTTTTGTTTTTGTTTTTTTTTAAAAAGTGTTTGACCACCCTTTCACTAAACACTTGGGTCGGTGCATCTGCAGAGATTTTCAGATGAGTTATGAGTTTTTTTCGACATACCCTAACTGTACCCTAACGCAGGGGTTTTTAAACCTTTTAGGGCATGCGCCCCCCAAGTATGTCTAATTTCAATCGCAACCCCCCCCCAAAACCACTCCCCCCCCATATTCACACCTAATTACTTTATTAACATTACCATAAATGCAAAGATTATTAAAAGCTAATTAAAGCAGCTAACAATTATTACAAATATTATTTTTTTCTCTTTCCTCATTAACATTTTTTACATAAGAATGCACGGATCCGTTACACACGTAAATTTGATATTTTCTTTACTGTTTACGTTCACCAAAAACAATCGACTGTGCTTACAAGGATACTTGTCAAGACAACCTGCTGTCTGAGAAGGCTAAGGCTATCTGTTTGTGCACCTCACATGTGTGCGGGCATGGTGTGCATAGAAATGATGGCGTTGTTTCACTGACAAATGTTGAGAGCGCATTATTGTAGCGCAAAAGCACATTAATACAATGCGCAAGCGCGAATCTCTCCCTCACGCGCGGATTTTCTTTGCTCTCGCACAAACCGGGGATGTGCGCTCAGATACAGTATACGCTGCATAAACTTGTCTCCTCTCGCTCAAACTGTGTCCTGTGTGCGCTCAAATCTCTCTGTGCTCATGCGCTATGCCTCATGTGCTCATGCCTTGGAGCAGGCAATTTTACCAAAATCTTTACCACAATATGAGACATTTTTAACCACACGTTATTGCGTAGCTTGTAAGTGATCTACGGCTCTGTCTATTAAATGCCGCTCCATTTAAAAGCAGGTGATGGCGATTTAACGGTAATCAAGGAACCAGATTTACTGACTAGAATGCGCATGATCATATCTTTTTGCTATATCGCCCAGCCCTAGTTGTATCTTCATTAATACTTTTGAGAATTGCTTAAAGGGATAGTTTCACCCAAAAATGAAAATTCTGTGATCATTACTCCCCCTCAAGTTGTTCCAAACCTGTATGAATTTCTTTGTTCTGCTAAACACAAAGGAAGATATTTGGAAGAATGTCAGTAACCAAACAGATCTCGCCCCCCACTAGCCCCTTTCACCAGTAATACCAGTAAATTGCCGTAAAATTACCTGAATGGCTTTACCTGTAAATTAAAAAATGCGCTGTTCACACAGTCAACGACATTCCATCTTTTTTCCAGAAAATCACCATTCACACATCCATTCCAAAATACTGGTAAATTCTGTGACATCATTAACCTCTGAATAGCTGCGCTTGTATTTGTAAACATGGAGGGGTATATGCGGTCAGTATTTTTGTTGATGGTTTCATTTTTGTTTCAAACTTTCGCATTCATGCATTTGTCACAGAGACATCATAATAGATGACTACAAACCAAAATACTGAACTATAGGAGAAAAAATGTTGTCGCTACTAGCATCCAAGGGATCCAAGGCATCGCTGGGCAACAGACATCAGAACTGCAGTGCTCACATGTACTGCACGGTTACATCAATTCTATAAATCTCAAATGTGTACATGTAGTAGACCATGAATTTGCCACACAAATATCTCCCACAGAACTCCTTTTAGTGCAGTGAGACTGTGGCTCATCGTAGGAGTGGTCTCTTATTCCTTTAAGAACCGAAAACCCCCTTTCTGCATAGGTATAAGAAATAACATTGACTACCCAATGTGACAAATGCTGCTTAGACAGCGGCAACATCTGCCTGGCCTTTCTGTAGTAGAAAAAAAGCTGAAGATTAGCTTTCCCCGAGGACTGATTACAATTACATAGTATGCAATGCCCTCACTGAACACAGGTTAAGTAACTGCTCTTGTTCTCCATGTGAGCAGAATGATTAACATTGAACCACCTCCAGTACCTAGTTTATAACTGGGGCTTAAAAACTTTAGGCAAAAATGCAGGGTTAGGCTAAGTGACACTCCGTGCCATCTGCCTTCCACCGCTAACAATCTCCACTAACAGAGAGAGCACAGAGCTCTCCTACCTGCTTAGCAGAGCCAAGAAAATCCATTTAGAGAGACATAATTCAATCAGTTTTCACAATAGGTCCATACGGGACTTAGTAAGAGAGTTAAATACAAGAGGCAAGTTCGAACTCGGTGCCCGCAGAGTACGGTCTGGACACAGGTCAACTTCCTTTGGAAACTTACTTAAGGAAGTCAGCCTAATAGCGGGTCATTGGCCCTTCATGAAATGCTGAAATAACCAAGAGATAACCCTTGTTTTTACTGGCTGCCTTGCCTTGATCCAGCTGAAACTGTAAAAATAGATTATAGATGGGACTCCAGCATTGCTAAGTGTCTCATATGTCATCTAACTGTTTGAAGACAGACTCCACAGAGACCATACCCACAAGTGCAGAGCAGTCAGGTTTGGATGCCAGATCTGTCCATCTGTCTGTGATAGAAGATCTACTCGAGCTGGCAGCTACCATGGGCAGCCCCTGTATCAGCTGAATCAGGTTTGGAACCATGGCCCTTCCAGGCCAGCATGAAGCCACCATTAGCACAAAGTAATTACCCTCTTTGATCACCAAGGACTACCTTTATACTTCTCTGAATGAGGAATCAATAGAAAAGGGGAAAAAAGCATAAACAATCCTGTTGGCCATTCTTGAGATTTTGAGAACGCCTAGGCCAGAGCAGTCCTCCTGTATCTATAAGGGAGTACCATTCCTCACCAGGGATGGAATTAGCACCCGCCTCCAGCCAAATGCGGGTGATTTTGTGCAGTGGCGGGTCCTGTATCACCTATAAGGGCCACCGTTCGGGTAACTATAAGGGAGTACCATTCCTCACCAGGGATGGTGATTGTGGACAGAATAGTTAATTTTGATGGTTGGTGTGTGTGTTAATTTACGTAATTGGTTTTTGTATTATAAGAAGCAGTTAAGTGTAGTATCATCCGAAGCAGCAGGCTCGAAACGGCGGCATTTGTTCCCAGTACAGTGTTTGCAGCTGAAGTTAGTGCTGCTGGTGGAGTGAGATATATTTGTTGGTTATTTACAGTAGCTACGTTTTATAGCACGCGCTCATGATATACAAGATCGCGTGAAGAGTTGAATTTATTATCGCGTACAAATTTTCGCATACTGTCACGTCTCTGTCAAAACCCCGGTAAGTTCATTGTCTTCCAGCATTCTGCAACATTTTAGATTATATGGACAGTTTGTGTTTATCTTATTGTTTTTAACGGCATAATAAACAAACTAACAAACATTATTATCTGTGTCTAATAACTGCTGTCCGGGGTATGCATTTTATTTCCAGTCTTCAAATACTTTTTCAGAAGTTAGCTGTGGCTAGTAAGTTGTTACGCTGTTAATTTTTGTTTGTAGAAACAACATTGTATCGCCACACACACAGCTCTGGCATGAAGAGACGCGTAAAAACTATGTATTAAAAACACAGTGCGTTCGTTTGTCGACGGCGTAAAAGTTTGCAAGCCGAGATTTCTTTCAGTGATACAGTGTTGAACAGGGGACTTTTCCCCACGTGTTCCCTCAACCACAAAAAAAAAAAAAAGAAATAAAAAAATTACATTTATACTGGTGAATCCTTTCCTTTGGAATTAAATACAACATTATTAATGCATACGAAAACTGTTTAGAATATCCCAAAAATGTTTCTGTGCATTAAAAAAGTTGAGTGCAGTGTATCATACGGTTGGGCTACGGAGTTGAGAGAATGAGCTACTTCAGCAAGAGTCGGCTGTTTCAAAACCTAGTAAGCTGCCTAGATAGGCAACATTTTTGAGCATCACTGAAAGAGAAAATGTCAGTATTTCATTGAGACTTGAGATTAAATAAACTGCTAAAGTATAAATCTTGTAGTATTAATTTGCACATGCAGTTACACATTTTCGGTTAAAAACAAGAAAGTGGCTGGTAAAAACATTGAGTGGCTGGTAGATTTTGAAATCCACCAGCCACAGTGGCCGGTGGACAAAAAAGTTAATTTTCATCCCTGCAAGAAAGTGGCTGGTAACAACATTGAGTGGCTGGTATTTTTTATAATGGGTTCAATTTTGACCCACTACCTTGGGCAAGAAACTGCCTTTAGTTTGAGCACATTTGTGTGTTCCAAAGACCAGTAGAGCTTCCACGTGCCCCTAAATGACCAGCCCTGCCTGACAGCTCTCCAGCCTGTCAGTGATGCATCTGTTGTGATCACTGCTCTTCTGTGAGGAAGAAACTCTTAGTGGAACTCCTCTGAGAAGAAAGTCTCTGTTCCTCCAGGGAGCAAAGCCTTCATGCAGAACTGTGTCACCAACAGCTCTTTAATAGATGGAGGTGAAATTAATTAACCAACACTGTATGCTACGCGCTCTCAACAGGCCCAGAAGGATCACCAATGATGCTTCTGCTATTAGCCAAAACAACTTCTGTAATTTGTGTGCATTCACCAGTTTTCCTGACTGGAAATGTCTTAATGCTTTTCCCAGACTGTTGGCCCTCTGAGGTGAGACATGCATTCATTGTCACAGAATCAAAATGGATCCCCAGAAAGTTCAATTGTTGTTGAGGCTGGAGACTACTGTTCTTCCAGTTTACAGTGGAACCAAGGGATTACATATGGGCCAGTACTTTCTCTGTGTCCATTACTCCTTGATTTAGAGTGGGGATGCAGATCAACCAATCATCTAGATATGGAAAAATTCTTATACCCTGTAACTGACGGGGGGCTAAGGCCTGAGACCATTCGAGTAATACTCTCTGTGAATGATTTTGAACCACCCATTTTTTCCCAATTGTGGAGTAACACCATTTTGCTGTGTGCTGGGAGGCACCTCTAAAATGGCTCCCCTTTTTTTTTCAACACACTTTGAACTTCCTCCACCAGTACTGGCTTTAAAAAGGGTATCCTTGACAATAGTCATTTGGACCCCTGGAAAGGGAGTAGAAACTGCAGTTGATACCCATAAGTAACCATGGACAACCTTGGGGGAAGTGAGGTGGGAATTTGACTGCTGACATGAAGCTATGTTCTTGGACACCAGCAGGGTCACCACATTCTGTCAATTTCAGGCAGGCCATTGCGGCCTTTGAGGTGTTTTAAACCTTTGTTTAAAGGCCAGGGAATTGCCGCAATGTCCTTCAATGTATGAATGCTCAGGTTTGTCCAACATTTCCTGAGAATCTGGATGAAAGACATGACCAGACATTACTGGTAAATTCATCAGTTTGCTCCTTATGGCAAAGAAGTCTGAGCCAGCCATATCTGCCTGTGACATAAGACAGCTAATGATATAACCTTACTTACATCACGTGTTTGTTGTGAATGTGCTACCAAAGCCAAATCGATTAACATTTTGGAATGTTGATCTTCCACACACACTGTTTTCTATAAGGCCGCCAGGAGAATAGCCAAAGCATTACCCATATGAGTCACATGTGCAGCAGCATAAACAGTGAGAAATCAGGCAGTCAGCCTTAGTACACTCCTTGCCAGGACAGCATGGATTAGCCAATACAGGGGCCAGTCCCAAAGCTGTCCATGATGCTATCACCTGCTCATCTGGTGGCATATCCCCAAGTCCAGAGTTTACTGGTTAATGAGCAGTTTTTATAAATCCAGATAAGGGCGTGGAAAACAGTGTACGCACATTTATATTTTGTGCATATGCAACATTTTTACATGAGGTCCCTGGTGATTCCTTACCTCTGCAGCATCTGAATGGGAGTCTCCCGATTCTGAT
Organism: Cyprinus carpio; assembly: GCF_018340385.1. Taxonomy (NCBI): domain Eukaryota; kingdom Metazoa; phylum Chordata; class Actinopteri; order Cypriniformes; family Cyprinidae; genus Cyprinus; species Cyprinus carpio. Next base: position 208,053 of record NW_024879327.1, read on the forward strand.
TGATGCCCATTTTCGAACAGTGAGTTGGGGCAAAAATAGGTAGCACATCATCTACGGCCTCTCCTCTCTGAGGCACAGGTGGCAGAATGCTTTCCTGGCCAGGGGAAGAACTGGATCAGGAAAAGGAATGATGATCCTCAAATCTGTCCATTCTCTGAGATAAGCTCTGAAGAGTAGTCAGAATCTTAAGATGCACATTTGTACTTTCTGTTGGTGGAGCAGTGGTTGGTGTTTATCCACACACTTATGACTTGTTGGTTTGAAATTGTAGTCATACTGGTGGTCACACAACGTTTGCCAGCGCACTTATGATCAAGACCACCTAAATAGCATTCCCACTTTCTACCGTGCTACGAATCCGGTTTGCATGACAGAGTCGTTCCTCTCTAGGCAGGACTGGGCCCAGTAGGCTGAGGACTGAGTCACCCTGCCTTAGGAAACAGGCAATTGGCTGTGGGAGAGGACAACGCATGTTGTTTGACTCACATGCCTATGGCAGGCCTGGCTGCTGCCAGGGAAAGCGTGCTCCTTTTTTGAGTACATGCAGGGCCTTCCAGCCTTGGTACCCACGCCCCCCAAGAGACTGGAGCATAATCCAGCACCTAAGACCACTCTCCCAAGCTGCACTGCAAGGATTATCCATATCCCCTGTCAGGTGAGCAGTCCTTAGACATGAGAGGCATCCCGGTGTCCATCACAGGGGTCCATTGTTGATTAATATAACCGGCAGCACTGAGATGACATGGTCGCTATTGCAACTGCAGTAAATTAAGCCAACAAAAAGATGACCTTCACCTGTACACGAACATACTCAGAAGGATAATACCAACCCCCACTGATCATGGCATTAGTAAGGGCATGTTAAATGCAACTAGAAAAATTGACCGTCACTAGTAAGTGAACATACTCTGAAGATCCAAAATAAAACCCACAAACTGCGAACAGTTGTCAAGGGTAATTTAGCCCACACAAGGAACTGTTGTGCACCAGTACATGAACGTACCAAGTGAGTCAAACAATCCCCAACCACTGCAAACAGTGATACAGGGTATAATAGGGTTTAATATTACCAAAAACTTTGCAATAGAAATATATTCTATTTTTTCATTGATAATAATAATAATAATAATAAATTGTTACATTTATATAGCGCTTTCCTGGGTACTCAAAGCGCTTTACATGGAAGATAGATATCTGAAAGAGAACAGAATTATACCAACACTGCGTAGCTTAACATGCTAGCTAGCTACAAAACATTGCAATGAAGATACTACCATGTAGCAATAATGCCATATAACCACCACAATTCACAGGGACACAAGGCACCTGTACCACTAGGTGATGAATCGAATGGTGGATAATCAAATTTAATTATGTTTTTCCTACCTGTACCTGGTCTTTTGAGGCGAGAAAGGTAAGAAAATGAGCCAGAAGTTCATCCCGCTTTTTATAGTGCAGAAAGCACCGCCTCCAGGGTCATGGGCATGACTTTGTTTACATAAGGTCTCGAGAGAAGGAGGAACGAAGGTTATCATTCTATTAAGACAGTATTGACGGTCAGAGAGAGTGAAGTCGTAACAGATCAGCATACGCTGTTTGCGTTCAGTGGATACTCTCCAAAATGGCACTAGGGTGACACGGAGGAGACGAATTGTTGAATAAAGTCATTATTTTTTTTCTTTTGCACACAAAAAGTATTCTCGTATAATATTACGGTTGAAGCCCTGGTGTCACATGGATTATTTTACCCGATCTCCTTGCTACGTTTCTGGACGTTGATCTTGTAAGGACCCTTGCTGTCTATGGGAGGGTCAGAGAGCTGATCGTAGAACGTGAACTATCCCTTTAAGGTGTTATAACACAATGCATATGGTGACCACTGAAGCCTTTTTTATTAAGGATATGTTTATTTCTTGAAGTATAAAGGTATGTCCTTGGTGTACACATTTGTGTAGTTTTTGAATTAGTATACTGAATGTGCACATTTGTGGTTTGAATTTGTATACCGTATGTGCACAAATGTTTAGGTTGTATATTTCTGTACTGTATGTGCACATCTGTTTTAAATGTGTGTTATATGTGCACCTGTGTAGGTTTTGAACTGGTAAACCATATGTGCACATTTGTTTTGAATATTTGTACTGTATGTACATAATTGTGTTTTGAATTTAACGTGTATTTGAATTTATGTATATTGTCTGTGTATATTTGTTTTGAATTTAAAGTGTATTTTGAATATTTGTACTTTAACAATTATTTGCCATGTGTTCTAATGTTTACTCGTGTATTTTGAATTCAGTATATGCAAATAAGTGTGCATATTCATATTAAATACTAGGCTCACCAATATTGAGTACGTTTGTCATTTAAAACTTAATACCGCTGATTTTGAAACAGATTTATTTGTTTTTCTACGTAATCTGTATTTGAAAACTGTGTATTTTATTCATTAAAATTATCTCATGAATAAAAGTAAATAGTTAACCCGACTGTTGGGTTATTTTTAACCCAACTGGCTTTTAACCCAATGATTGGGTTAAAAATAACCAACAGTTGGGAAGGTGCTATGTTAACCCATAGTTGGGTTGTTGGGTTATTTTTAACCCAACTTTTTTTAGTGAGTATTTACACTAAGTGCAGGTAGCGATTCTATTTACACTATGTTAAAATATCAGGATTTTTTGCTATTTATACTACTTATTGCAAATAGTGGCAATTATCTGCACCTTAGTATTATAGTACATTATGAAACAGTTTGCATTAATAACGTATTGAGTGTAAATTATAATTTTAATTCAAAGTATTAAATGGATGCCACCTTATTGGGACAATAAAATGCTCCCAACACCTACCCAAACCATATCCAATACTTAATTTTCAACTTTTTGATTATTTCCTTTTTTTTTATTTGAAATAAATACCTTTCCGATATGATATGAGATTTGAACAGGAGGGAAAAAAAGATTGGTAAAAGGCGGATTCGAACCCGGTTCGATCGCGTCAAAAACACAACTCTACATGCTTTACCATCTACGCCGCTGAAACTGATGTAAAACAGCCATTTTTATATTGTTGACTAGCCCTATAACACGTTTGTGGGTGGACCTAGTGTAAATAGCCTCTGCCAACAAGGCGGGCTATTTTCACTTATTGTAAATAGACACTCCGTAATTTTTATTTTTTTTAAAGGTGTTTAAAGCAGACATTCAAAACTAGAGAACACATACATCTGTGTGACTGGACCTTTGACTCATAACCTAGTTACTGGATGCCCTTGTAAATGTAACAAATAACAACTAGCCCTGCTCTTCCTATTGGTCATTAGTCACCCCACACTCTGTTGTATTAGTTGTAGATTATTAGATTATTATTTAGTTTAGGGACACAACCCATTTCACATACGACACCAGCAGGGTTGTGTTGTCACATCTTGAATGCATTCAGGGTGGTGTGATGATAGGATGGTTCCTGGAATCCCTGTCTAGCAAGTCTAAACATTGTGTTAAACCAATGTCAAGTAGAAATTCAAAATCACCATTTGTTCTTCTGCCAAAGATTCTGCCAAACACCGCACTTCTTAGCTTTACAGTGGACTCAAGTGGATATGTATATCGTATCATAGATATGTCTAACCTGTTTGACATCATCTGATATTCATGTTCACATTATTAAAATGTTCATGTTTAATGGCAACATGCAATATGGGCATGTATTTGTATGATATGAACATTGCTGTATGTGTGTTGATTGCACTTTGAGTTGTGTTTAAACTATATTTATATATTCATGTGGATATTTTATCACTGTATTCCGGTATTAGGCTACTCACACAAACACATGCCATTTACACTTAGCATTGCTTATCCATATGAGCTCATTTACTCTCACATTCAGTGTAAAACAATGACAGAGCAATGATGCTTTTTGCAAATATTACCATTTGTCAAGGCCATAACGGGGGGATGGGGGGGGGGGGGCAACTTACAAACATACACTGCCATTCAAAAGTTTGGAATCAGTGCATTTGTAATGTTTAATAAAGACATTTCTTTCATTAAGGCTGCATTTATTTGATCAAAAATACAGAAAAAACATAAAATATTATTGCAATTTAAAATAACAGTTTATATTTGAATACACTATAAGTATTCCTGTGAAACAAAGCTGAATTTTCAGCATTATTACTGGAGTATTCCTTCAGAAATCAATCTAATATGCTGATTTATAATCAGTGTTGTAAACATTTTTGCTGCTTCATATTTTTTGGGACCTGTGGTACATTTTTTAGGATTGATAAATAAAAAAATTTAAATGAACAGTGTTTATTCAAAATAGAAATTTTGTGTTACAATAATACACTACTATTCAAAAGTTTGGGGTTCAGTAAAATTGTTTTCTTTCTTCTTTTTCTTTCTTTCTTTTTTTCTTTCTTCTTTCTTTTCTTTCTTTTTCGTAAGAAATTAGTACTTTTATCAGCAAAGGATGTGTTTTAAATGGATAAAAAGTGAAAGTAACGACATATATTGTTAGAAAAGTTAGGGTAAATCGGGGGCTAAAGGCACCTTTGATATTATATATATTATAATATATATATATATATATATATATATATTGTTTTTCATTTAATACCCTAATGGCCAAAAATGTGACTTTCAAGATGCACATGTGTATTTGTCTTAATCTTCGACACGGATCGTGCACAGCAGTGCAAGTTGAAAGTTCTGTGCTTCTTGATCTCATATTTTCCTCTTTGTTTTTTAATGTTGTTAGATTTAAGTAAATGAGAATCGCTAAAATAATTAATGCAATATTTGAGACAAAGATCTTCTTTATGATTTTCAGTTTTGTTTATGATAATTAAACAACGAAATGTTATTTTTGAATAAAGAAAGAATATGTAAAGGTGTGGTATTTGGGGTAAAAAGCGCCCCTGCTGTTGGGGCTAAAGGTGCAGTAATTAACATGATAATTAATAGATGGCTGACGTTTCCATTTGTTTGACATGGCGTGGTTAGATTTAGCTTGTAAAATATCATAATATTATGTTGGGGGTGTCCATATTACAGATAATCACCCATGTGTTAGAATGAAACCATATTGTCAAAAACACGATAATAAACCATATCATCTAAAAAATATCCTTTGTTGTTACTACTGTCAATATAAGTCAATTATTTATTGGATCTCCTTCAATACTTTCATGAATCCTTTACTTATTATAATGATTTTGTTTCTCCGTATTTTAAAATATATTTTTATATCAACAGTTAAATGCAGTAGCCTATTTACTGAACAAAAATTAATGCGTTTTAGTTTTTCAGAAAATGCAGAACAAAGTACAAACTTTGCTTAAGTGCTTTGTTTTGAACAAGTATAACTTAGATAGACATTATAAAAAACAACAACACATCAACATTATTTTAGCTGAGTATTGTAAATCAATATCGTGGTGCGGGTAAATGCCCCCCCTTGCCACCTCATACAGTTAGAATATTTTTACAACAAAATACTTGAATGATTTTGTATTTTCAACACGACAAAAAAAAAACTCTGTTGGCTCGCTCCATTAATGTTTTAATTGTTAATGCAATTATACAGTTTAGACGCATGAGCTAGCACGAATTTTTTCTTAACTTGGGCCTTTAGCCCCGTTGTAACCCTACTGTTGTTGTATAAATGCTGATTATTTTTTATCCTTTTATTTCATCAAAGGATAAAAAAAGTATCACAGGTTCCAAAAAAAAAAAAATACTACGTCAGCACAAACGGTTTCAACACTGATAAGAAAATCAGCATGTTAGAATGATTTCTGAAGGATCATGTGACACTGAAGACTGGATATGGTGCTGAAAATTTCAGCTTTGTTCACAGAAATTAATTCTATTTTAAACGTACATAAAACTAGGAAACCAAATTTACTATGTCACATTATAACGTGTTTTTTTTTTTTTCTGTAACTTATGATCAAATAAATACGGCATTGATGAGCATAAGAGCTCGTCATAAAAATAAGTAAAAAGGAAGATTTAGAACAGGCAGTGTTATATAAAAAAGATATATTAAGTAATGCAGGCATTTGACCATGCACCCACACACACACAACACACATCAGAGCACAAATCAGCTGCCCCTACTTTTATTAATAAATAGCTTTGATACTGGATCGCCTACATTTATTACTGCACAACGAGTAAGTAAAATTGCAGTTTTTATGCACTAAATTGCTCTTCATTTTTGTACGAAAGAGAATGCACAGATGCCGGTAATTTCACAAATGCCACGTCTAATCGCTCTTTACTCTCTCTCATTTTCTCTCTCTTTCCTTCTTCCTCTTTATTGCTAAAAAAACCTCTTCCTAAATTAAAGGAGCCATTTTTTTTCCTTCCTCCTCTTTCCTGGTACTTCCTTTCACTATTCATTTCCTGTAGAGCCCTGTCCTCTCCTTTCCGCCTCTCCCCTTACTCGAAGCTACACAGATGATCTTCCATGGCATTTACGAACAGAACTTCCACTTTTAAATTTACTCCTCTCTTACTATGATATTTTTATCCAATTCCTACCCTTGTATCCTCTTCTATAAATACCTACATCATTCCCTCTTCCTCTCTCTCCTCTCTGGCAGATCAAATAATCGAAAAAATGGCATTATACTGTATGTGACATTATGTTTGAGGACATCGATTATTTACAGTGAGATGTTACATTTAAAATAGTACTATCTTCATTTATCAGTATGCGAACAGATCGTATCGGTCAATCTTTCATCGGGTTCCTCAAGTACAACTACATGTTCCTCTCTTACATACATTTCAATCTCCTACGTCCCTTTTTCCATGTCTTCCTCCGCCCTTTATCTATCTCCTTCGCCCTAGCTATCCTCTCTCATTTGCTCTATCACTGTCATACGTCCTACATACACTTCTCCTTCCTCTCAGCACTGCTTCTTAGACAAGCTATCGATAACTCACTCTTCAGGATTTTTTTTAGCCACACTGACTTATGTTTTCCGTGGCTCTGTTGCATTTAATAGCTTCTCCTCCTACGTTCCTTAATGCACATTAGTGCGTGCAAATTATGTTTTGAGTCCCAGACTTCACCTAGAAACAGCACAGGAGGCCTAACGACGGCGTTTTGATTGCGTGACAATTAGAAACTTACGGTAAGCTTGCATTCCTCGCAAATAGCTTCCTAAGACGCCTCTGTTTTGCAGTTTCCTCTCTCCGTCTGCGCTGACTACGTGCCCTGCCAGATAGATTATTCTTTGGCGCCTCCTACTCTCTCCTATCAACTTACTCTCCTATCTCCTCCCGCTCATTTTCATCTTCACTTCCTCCAGTCTCACTTCACTCTCTCTTATCCTTGGCTCCTTCTTCCGTCACTTTTCCGTCTGTGGTCGCTCGTCATCTTATCGTGTGATACAAATTCTCACTGTCCGGACTTCCTTATAAGTCGTTAATGCCTTCCCTCATACTTCTCCTTCTCATGATCCTCTTTTCCATTTATTCCTCTCTGTCTGGGTTCTGCTTTTTCGTCCCACTGGCTCCTCTGCTTTCCAGGTCGGGTCTGCCTCTCAGGCGGTAAACCCTTCTACTTTGATCATAATTGGTCCATCCTCAAGCCTTCATCCTTCCTCCTCCCTCTCAACTTCCTGCTTGTTATTCATTAGTGCCATACTCAATTTTTCGTATACCTCTCCATTCCCTAAAAACAAATCTTTAGCTAACCTGCTGATTGATATTTCCTATCAATGCTTCCCTACTCTAGCGTTGAACACTTCGAAATCTCTCACCATGTGACGCCTTTCACTGCAGGTGACCCCTATTCCTCTCCTCTCATAGTTTCTTGCAAGTTCTTATTCATCTGAATGACCTGGGACCTCTGCGTATCCATGAAATCGTAATTATCTTTGAGGAAACAGTAATTCAAATTACACCGACTGGGAAACAAGGTTCTCCCCTCATTCTTGACTCATCGCTTGTTTTACTCTTGTACCCGACATCATGTTGTATTATTCTGGTCTAAAAGGTCTTGTGCACAATCAAGGGTGGTAACTCAGTACACTCGTTGGGTTGCATTGCATTATAGGAAAACAACACAGGGTTAATTCGCCGTAGATCCGATCAGACTTACTTCCTTTTTTGCAAATTATACTCTTATTTTTAGTTATCCTTTCATTATCAACGAATCTTTTTGATTTTCTCTAGACTGACCCCAAAGTGGTCCTCTGCGAGTAGCAATTCAGACAGGGGGTTGCAACAGGAAAGAAACGCACATCAAAAAATGGGAGGTAATGATTCCGACTTTGTATGGTTGGATGTTATCATCGCTTCGGAATATGAGTGTGTTTTCCTCCTTGCTTTGTTAGCTTCATATCAGCAGAAGGGAAGTGTGGAATAAAAACATATGAAATGACAGGAAGTGAAATATTCGAAAAACTATGGCGGAAAATATGGTAGAAAATTCAAAACCGATACCCAGAGAGATAGAAGAAAGATAGATAGATAGATAGACAGGATAGAAAGATCAGGGACATGCATAGATAGATAGATAGATGATTAGATAGATAGATAGATAGATCCATAGTAGACTTACGATATATTTTTGAGACAAAGATCTTCTTTATGATTTTCAGTTTGCTTATGGAGATTAAACCAACGACAATGGTTACGTTTGAGTACATAAAGAAAAGAATATTGTAAAGGATGTGGTATTTGGGGTAAAAAGCGCCGCTGCTGTTGGGGCTAAGAGGTGCAGTAATTAACATGGATAATTAATAGATGGCTGAACGTTTTCCATTGGGTGACATGACTTGGTTAGATTTAGATTGTAAATATCATATATTAATTGTTGGGTGTCCATATTACAGATAAATCACCATGCTTTAGAATGAAACCATATTGAAAAAAACACGGGATATTAACCTCTCATGCATTATAAAATATCCTTTGTTGTTACTACTGTAAATATATAGTCAATTATTATTGGATCTCCTTCAATACTTTCAGAATCTTTACTTATTATAATGATTTTTTGTTTCTGTATTTTTAAAATATATATTTATATCAACATTGTTAATGCAGTAGCCTATTTACTGAATAAAAATTAATGCTTTTATTTTTCAGAAAAAGGGCAGAAAAGAGTACAAACTTGCTTAAGTGATTGTTTTGAACAAGTATTAACTTAGAACATTATTTAAAAAAAACAACAACAACAACATTATTTTAGCTGAAGTATTTGTATCATATCGTGGTGCGGGGTGTTAAAGAAAGAATATGTAAAGGTGTGGTATTTGGGGTATTTTAAACAAAATAACTTGAATGATTTATTTTCACACAAAATCTGTTGCTCCATTAATGTTATTATTGTTAATGCAATTATACAGTTTTAGACGCAGTGTGAATAGCACATTTTTTCTTAAAGTGTGGGCGTTTTAGCCCGTTGTTACCACACGGTTGTTGATAAATGCTATTATTTTTATCCTTTTATTCATCAAAGGAGGAAAAAAAGTATCACAGGTTCCAAAAAAAAAAAAAAAATACTAAGTAGCAACACAGTTTCAACACTGATAAGAAATCAGCATGTTAGAATGATTTCTGAAGGATCATGTGACACTGAAGACTGGAGTAATGATGCTGAAAATTCAGCTTTGTTCACAGAAATTAATTATATTTTAAACTACATAAAAATAGGAAAACCAATATTTATATTTCACATTATAACTTTTTTTTTTTTCTGTATTTTTGATCAAATAAATACAGCATTGATGAGCATAAGAGACTCCAGTAAAAATAATTAAAAATAGAAATGATTTAGAACAGCAGTGTATATATAAAAAGATATATTAATTAATGCAGCATTTGACTCATGCACACACACACACACACACACACACACACACACACACACACACACACACCACATCAGAGCAAAAAATCAGCTGCCCTGTGACTTTATTATTAATAAAATAGCTTGATACTGGATCGCTACATTATATTACTCAAACAAACGAGTAAGTAAAATTGCAGTTTTTATGAAAACAACTAAATGCTTCATTTTTGTAGAAAGAGATGCACAGATGCCGGTAATTCACAAATTGCAACGTCTATCAATCGCTTTAATCGCTCTCTAACTCTCTCCTCTCTCTCTCTCTCTCAAAATGGACATATTTCTTACGTAAAAAACAGTTGAATAATATTAAAGGAGCCGTATGTAGGATTGTGGCCTAAACTGGTACTGCAATCACTATAAAAATACTGTGTAGAGCGGTGTATCCCCTCCCCCTATCCCCTTGACTCGAGGTTGCCAGATAGCTTCCAATGGCAAGTGACGAACAGACGTACACAGTAAGTTTTTTTTTTCGTGTTAATTTATGTTTATGCTTCATGAGAGATATTTTGATAAGTAATTATGTATTTAAAAAATGTACTAATTGTCATTAGTTAAATATAATCGTAAAGATTTATGCTCATATGTGACAGTATAATCGTAAAGATGTATGCTCGTATGTGACAGTATAATCGTAAAGATTTATGCTCGTATGTGACCGTCAATAATCGTAAAGATTTATGCTCGTATGTGACAGTATAATCGTAAAGATTTATGCTCGTACGTGACAGGACAGAACGGTAACTGTTAATCTCAGGCTACTGTCTCAATTACATTTCAAATTGCCATAATGGGCGTGCTAATGTGCATATGTCCATGTGAGCTAACTTTATGTTACTTTGCACAAACATGCATAACTTTGTTTGACTGTCATGAATATATGAATGGTCTATTGACATCAAGTACAAGTTAGACAAGCATAGATGAATCTTACCTGGTCCAGGAGAAAATTAGCAACGTTGGCGTCTGTGTTCAAATTCTTCTCCGTTTTCAGCCGTCTCCATCTTTCAAAAGCATCTCCAATCCATTTTTTTTTTTTTTTGTTTTTATAAATTCTGGTTTTATTTCGGACTTTGTCACGATGAATTTCTGAATTATAACGAGGGCTTTTTGATTTAGTAACATTGACATCATTTATCTGACTGGAGTTAGGGTAGGTTACAGCAAAGCTGGCAACATGGATTCCGAAACACTACTGACTTCGTGATTGGTAGATAGGTGGAGGGAGGCGCGTCAGGCCAAAAACACAAAATGACAACATTAACATCAGTTGAGGGCTGCAAGTCCACTTTTTAAATGACAATATCCTGGCCGGAATACTGTTGTCAGTGATATAAGTATTTGAAATGAACATGATTTCTTAATGTCTAGTGACACACCAGGGCCCTTTTATGATTAATGAAATAGATTTCTTTACATACAGCTCCTTTAAATGATTGACAACTTCCATTTATTACCTCACTGTCTTGTTTCACGTTAAACTGATGCTTCGCGTTGGAAAATCGCGGTATGGCTTATGTGAGCGGTAAAACCCCGCCTACTTTGATTTGATTGGTCATCTGGGTTGTTTCAATCTTGAGATTCTATTTCAAAATACTCTTTGAAGAGATTTGCCAACATTATAAAAAGAAAAGGTCATCCAAACCTTTAAAAAAACAAATCTAACCCTAACCCACTGTGTCATATTTGATAGGCAAATTTTCCAAAGCCTCTAAATTATTAAAACTTTGTTTTGCAAACCTTGTGCACAATCTTACTACATGCCTTCTATTGTCTCAGTTTATATTTTCTAGCAAGTAAAAGACATCTTAAGGTCATGGGACATATGCTTTTACTATGAAATCTTTAATGATCTTTTAAAGTTAAAATAATCAAATTAACACCTACTGGAATCAAGGTTTACTTGATTATTTATGTTTTTATTATTATCTTTAGAAAAATCATGTTGTATTATTCTGGTATATACAGGCTTTTGTGGAACATTTATTTGTATATCACTCAGTCATTATTGTATTGCATTGCATTATATGTTTTGCCCCACAATAAAGACTACAAAGATTTGATCATAGAACTAAGCATTTTATTATTATACTACTTTTATTATCCTGTCTTATAAGACATATTTTTGAGCGCTATAGATTGACAACAGACAACTCATTTTAAGTAGTAGTTTAATATGAAGATCTCATTGATTTAGAATATAATCTAGCAGAATATCACCTTTTTGGTGTTATAAACATCAGCAACTGCATTGAGGTGTTTTTTTTCCTCCTCGAGTGTGAGCTCCATATTCTCATCAAGCTATGAGCCATAAAAACCTGATGTATATCAAATATTATCTCAACAAAAACCATGTATGCAACTTTGTATTTTTTTCTTGTAGATTTTTTTCCCTAAAGAATTAATGAACTGTTCCATTAAAAAAGAGATGTATCCGTTTTTACAGGTTTAAAGATTGTCAAATTAATACTGAGTTAAAACTGAGTCAGTCAATGGACACTGAATTGTTGGCATCATATCCATATTCTTGTTTTTTTTTACTCTCACTGCAGTAATTATTTTTTTTTTAGTTATACATTTTTCTTGAGTATCTTGTATGTTAAAAACTACTAAAGTATTCTAAAAATACATTTACATATTTATGTACTTAAGAAAAATACCCTGCAACTGTACTTTTGGTATACTAAACTGGTATACTTCAAGTCTGCTAAATTGGGACAACTAATTTTGTGCTTGTCCTGAGGTCCATCTAAAGATATACTGAAGTATTTGATTGTGCTAAAGTGTAACTATTAGGTACACTTTAAATATCTTGCATTTAAAGAAGATATTATTCAAAGATCATACAATCCTCATCAATAGTGACATTAAAACATATTTTAGGCTTAATATTAAGAAATATGCATTGTGCACAAGTAGTACTCCAAATAAAAGTTTTATTATACTTTTTATATCAGCAAGTTTCGAGCAGTAATTATCGAACTTTAAATAGTATGAAATAAATGTATTTTAAGCATATTACTTTTTTTTACTATGGAGGGTATTGAAAAAAAAAAACTCTGAATTTGGTTTCGGTGTGATGGCTCACTGATTTTGGCTCCAGGTACGGCTGGCAGGGATATCTCAGATGTGTAAATGAGTTATAGAAACACTAAACTCTCAGAAACTACAGAGCTGGCCCTGATTCAGTCTTACATTAACAAACGCAAACATTGCTGGTGCTAACGGCCTTGGATTGCCCGACAGTGCTGGTATTTCTTCTGTTGGTGAGTCAGACACGGCTTTGTTCCCTTGGACACACAGTCTCAACATAAACAAAGTCATGTGACATATATGCTGCACTGAGAGCCTGGGAACTAAATCCACTGGTTTTCATCTATTCTGACATATCTTAGATATAATACTGTCATGAGACCTAAATTAAATGAAAGATATTTACTAAATTAATAGAGCAAAGTATGAGTCGCAAAAGCAAAATGAGTCAGTGAAAAGAGAAGTTAAAAAAAAACCTCAAACTAATAGGAAATGAACAATATTATTATTAAATTAAAGAGTTAAAATTAATTACTATTTTAAAATCACAAATAAACTGTAAAAGCCTAAAGAAAATAGTTCAGGATTAGATTTACAAATATTAGAAACTCCAATGAAATTATTACACAATTGATTACATTCACAGTGCAATTCACCAGGTGACTCAGGACTAAATACAATGGTTCTACAGCTAATTCATAATTTATTCTGCCCTTAATTTGTTTGCGATGAAGTGATGAATTCAAGGATAAACAAAAGGTTCTAGTCAAAACCAGATGATGTTAACAGTTGATGAGATCTCTCGCTTGTGCCCAGACGAGCTTCAGGATTGTGGAAGAAATTAAGGTACTGTACCCAAAAGTCATATAATGCTTAACAATTATTTAAATATGTACTGAATGCTAGAGGACGATGACTTCCCCAGCAGTTTCTCTATCTTTCTTTTATTTTTTTAATCAAGTTTTCTTCCTCATTGTAACATTTGAGGGAGTTTCCCCTTAATACAAGGAAAACATAAGGAAAGGACACCTGATGCTGTCATTTCAAGAATGCTTGATTGTTTTTTTCTCCCTGAACATGGAGAACTATGTGGGCTACTTATTGACTGATAAATTATGTTTGATATTTAGGCTACAAATATAAACATCTGTCATTTACAGTAATCTCAGTTATATTATGGGGCTGTTTGGAATGCTTGAATCTGATTTGTTGGTGAATGTTTTAGGATATGCAGTTATTTTCAGAGAAATGCACAGATTTCAAAAAAAAAAAGTTCCAGGCAGGTCTTGACCGCATTACAGTTCAATATCACTTTGCCAAAAAACCGTTTCTGTTATTTCTTTTAAAGTCCTACAACAAAAAGATCCAAAGTCCACAATGACACTGACCAAGCAAAATATATTTAACAACAGGATAAAAATGGACAAAGTATTTGCATGTTTTAGGCCTATGTACATACTCGTACTCTTAATCTCTCTGCAAAATGTCACCTGTTTCTTGAAGCAGTTAAACTTGGGGTTTCTCTAGAGATGCTGCTGAGAGACACACAGATTCAAGTAATTCACACATACTTTACCAATCTCTCTGTGTCTCTCTCTCTCTCTCATATCACTGTCTCAAGCCTCTGTTACTAGCTCTAAAATGAGATGTTGGAATTATCAACTTGAGATATGATGCTACAATCAATGGTGTACTATCAACAGAACCTGCCAGATGTTTTTAAAAACAACATCTGAATTGCCTTTAGGTGTGGTAACTGAAGTATAAGTGGAATAATTACTTAGGGTGGTTGAACTATTGGAAAAATTATTGAACACCCGAGGTGTAAACCATCACCCGCCTCGGCCCATCCTCAATATTAGTTCTTACTTATATTAAAGTAAACTATGGCTTAAAAGTTTGCCAGGATAACAAAACATGTTCTCAGCTGAATAGTATGTGTAAAATATTTTCTATGGCTAAGAGCAAAAAGACAAAAGTGCAAAGATTCCCTGATAAACTCCATTAAACCTTAATTCCATATCTTTTAGGACAGTCAATCGTTAAATAAGTATCTCTTTCTTCTCTAGTAGATAAGCAGTAGGCTACTACAAACCCAATTAAAAGTTGGCACACTGTACAAATTGTGAATATAAAATAAGAATGCAATGATGTGGAAGTTTCAAATTTCAATATTTTATTCAGAATACAACATAGATGACATATCAAATGTTTAAAACTGAGAAATCGTGTATCATTTAAAGGGAAAAATAAGTGGATTTTAAATTTCATGGCATCAACACATCCCAAAAAAGTTGGGACAAGGCCATGTTTTACAACTGTGTGGCATCCCCTCTTCTTTTTTATAACAGTCTGCAAACGTCTGGGGAACTGAGGAGGCAAGTTGCTCAAGTTTAGGAATAGGAATGTTGTCCCATTCTTGTCTAATACAGGCTTCTAGTTGCTCAACTGTCTTAGGTCTTCTTTGTCGCATCTTCCTCTTTATGATGAGTCAAATGTTTTCTATGGGTGAAAGGTATGGACTGCAGGCTTGCCATTTCAGTACCCGGATCCTTCTTCTACGCAGCCATGATGTTGTAATTGATGCAGTATGTGGTCTGGCATTGTCATGTTGGAAAATGCAAGGTCTTACCTGAAAGAGACAACATCTGGATGGGGGAGCATATGTTGTTCTAGAACTTGGATATACCTTTCAGCATTGATGGTGCCTTTCCAGATGTGGTAAGCTGCCCATGCCACACGCACTCATTGCAACCCCCATACCATCAGAGATGCAGGCTTCTGAACTGAGCGCTGATAACAACTTGGGCAACATTGCTGGTGCTAACAGCCTTGGATTGCCCGACAGTGCTGGTATTTCTTCTGTTGTTGAGTCAGACAGGGCTTTGTTCCTGTGGACTGAGGAGACAAGTTGCTCAAGTTTAGGAATAGCAAATGTTGTCCCTTTCTTGTCCAATACAGGCTTAGGTCTTCTTTGTCCTCTTTAGTCCTCCCGGATGACATGGCATCCCAGTTTTTCCAAAAAGAACTTCAAATTTTGATTCGTCTGACCACAGAACAGTTTTCCACTTTGTCGCAGTCCATTTTGAATGAGCCTTGGCCCAGAGAAAACGCCTGCGCTTTTGGATCATGTAACTGCGAATGGCACGGTGGATTGTGTTCACCGACAATGTTTTCTGGAAGTATTCCTGAGCCCATGTTGATTTCCATGACAGTAGCATTCCTGTATGTTATGCAGTGCCGATAAGGGCCCGAAGATCACGGGCATCCAGTATGGTTTTCCGGCCTTGACCCTTACACACAGAGACTGTTCCAGATTCTCTGAATCTTTGGATGATATTATGCACTGTAGATGATGATAGCTTCAAACTCCTTGCAATTTTTCTCAGAGAAACTCCTTCCTGATATTACTCCACTATTTTTCGCCGCAGCATTGAGGGAATTGGTGATCCTCTGCCCATCTTGACTTCTGAGAGACACTGCCACTCTGAGAGGACTCTGCCACTTCTTTATACCCAATCATGTTGCCAATTGACCTAATAAGTTGCAAAATGGTCCTCCAGCTGTTCCTTATATGTACATTTAACTTTTCCGGCCTCTTATTGCTACCTGTCCCAACTTTTCTGGAATGTGTAGCTCTCATGAAATCCAAAATGAGCCAATCTTTGGCATGACAAAATGTCTCACTTTCAACATTTGATGTGTTATCTATATTCTATTTTGAATAAAATATAAGTTTATGAGATTTGTAAATTATTCCATTCCTTTTTTACTCACAATTTGCAGTGTCCCAACTTTTTTGGAATCAGGTTTGTACATTTAGTCCCCGTTTACACTAGTGCATTTTCGTTTGAAATGCACTAGTGTAAAATGGGTTTAAATGCATTAGTGTAAACGGATTTTCAATTTGCAGTGGCGCCGCAAAATGGTAGCCAGGATGCTTAGCTCCGCAATTCTTCTGTGTTTTTGTTGTTTTATCATTCTTCTTCAATAAGTTTTACCAGAGACGAACTCCTTAACATTAAGCAACACATCCCAGACAATATTTTTCTGGTTTTTGATTATTAGGATGTTTTGTCGGACATTCTAGTCAGAGGTACAGCTGTGTTTTTCAAACGCACGTACAGACACAGAAGAGTGAAACTCCTCGGCGGCTTGATGAAGCTCCGCGTGTACGGCTTTCGGACTGTGCTTCCAAGCATTGATCTCGCAAATGTCCATTCCCTTCCTAACAAAATGGATGAACTTCTTCTCCTCACCCACACCAATAAGGACTTTTCAAACTCTGCTGCACTGTGCTTCACTGAAACCTGGCTGAGTAAAGCCATTCCGGACAACGTGCTCCATCTGCCGGGCTACCAGCTGTTCAGAATGGATCGCATCGCGGAGTTAATGGGGAAAATAAGAGGTGGTGGATTGTGTTTCTACATCAATGAAAGTTGGTTTTCAGATGCAAAAATGCTGAAAAATGTATGCTGTTCTAACTTAGAGGCACTCATCATAAACTGTAAACCTTTCTACTCGCCGCGAGGAGTTTTCCTCTTTCATTCTTGTGAATGTGTACGTGCCTCCGGACACATGCTGTCATGACACCTAGGCAGGATGCAAATGCAAAGCGATTTATTGACAAGATATGAAGAAGGTCAGACAAATAGTGGCGACGATCTCAAGCTCTGATGGTGGGTGACGCAGGGACCTCTGTGGACAACCAGGGAAGATCCTTGGTGATCCGGTGCAGTGAAGGTGCTCGTGATTCCGGTGCAGAGTGCAGGCCGACAAGACGAAGAACAAGGGGGAATCCACGATCCAAACACAGCCAGGGGAACAGAACAGAACACAGGGAAGAACCACAATGATCTGACAATATGAGACACCAGTTACTGCACTTAAATACACACATACAATGAGAAGCAGGTGGTGCTGTTAATCAGACGTGATCAGAGACCACACCCACACAACACACACCTGCACACTAAACAAGCTGAGAGAGAGACAGCGAATTCATGAACCGTGATAGTACCCCTTCCCCTTGGAATGCCTCCTGGCGTTCCTCAACGGACTTACCTGTCGATTGTAATCATCGATCAGGGAGTGATCCAGAATGTTATTTTTGACAAATGGAAGGCGGGATGAATTCTCCTGTACGCAGGAGGGAGTTTGAGGCGGACTGCCAATGGAATAATGATTTTGGTGACAGTGAACGGGCCAATAAATTTAGGAGCCAACTTGTTAGATATGGATCGGAGCGGAATGTTCTTAGTAGAAAGCCACACTTTTTGACCAACGATGTATACGGGAGGCTTCGACCGGTGGTGATCGGCCTTGGTGCGCGCCCCTACCTGGAGCAGAGTCTCACGGACTCTTCTCCAGGTGTGACGGCACCTCTGGATGTAGGTGTGAGCGGAGGGGGCCGCGACTTCGGATTTCATACTGGGAAAAATTGTTGGCTGGTAACCTAAACTACATTCAAAAGGAGAAAGGCCCGTGGATGACACTGGTAACGAATTGTGGGCGTACTCCACCATCGAGAGTTGTTGACTCCAAGAGGAAGGATTCTTGGAAACCAAACATCGCAACACTCTCTCCAAATCCTGGTTGGCTCTCACTTTGTCCATTGCTTTGGGGATGAAACCCTGAAGATAAACTGACACTCACCCCCAGTAATCTACAAAATTTTTTGCCAAAATTTGGACACAAATTGGGGACCCCTGTCAGAAACCACGTCCATCGGGAGGCCATGTAACTGAAAGACGTGATCTATAACAGTTACCGCTGTCGCCTTGGCAGAGGGTAATTTGGGCAAGGGGATGAAATGAGCCGCTTCGAGAACCGGTCCACGACGGTCAAAACGACTCTCTTGCCCTGGGAGGGCGGGAGGGCGGTAATAAAATCTAGAGCGATATGGGACCAGGGTCTGGAAGGGACTGACAGCGGTTGAAGTAACCCATCTGGAGGTCGATTGGAAGTTTTACCAGTGGCACAAACTGAGCAAGCCAAGACTAAATTGCGGATGTCGCGAGTCATTAATGGCCACCAGAATCGTTGCTTTACCAAACAGGTGGTACAATTAACCCCTGGAGACACCTGGATGACATGCTATGCTGGAACAATGGACCCACTGAATGACGTCGGACCGATACCCCTCTGGCACAAACAACCGATTCGGTGGGCAGTCGGGTGGAGGTCTAAGGCCGTCATGACCTTCGATTCGACCTCCCACCTGAGAGTGGAGACAATGAGAGTCTCGGGTAAAATACACTCGAGAGTAGACGGGTGTTCGGAACGATCAAAAATCCGAAATAAAGAGTCGGATTCAATGTTTTTGGAACCCGACGGTACGAAAGAGAAAAATCAAAACGACCGAAAAAAAAGTGCCCACCGAGCCTGCCTAGAGTTGAGTCTTTTGGCGGTTCTGATATATTCTAAATTCTTGAGATCGGTCCATACAGTAAAAGGTACCCCTGAGCCTTCTAACCAATGTCGCCATTCCTCCAGCGCTAACTTGACTGCCAACAACTCTCTGTTACCAATAGGATTGGGAACCGAAAACCGGTTCTTATTCAGAACCAGTTCTGTTTTTTTATTTATGTGTGTGATTTATTTGTTTGTTTTCCAAAAAAACGGTTCTGGTGCAACACGTGACCAAGCGCTGTGAGCAGCCTTGCGCTGGTGTTCTGACGATTCGGCGTTTCCCGTAAAGGTTGTCACAAACCAAATAACAGAAACTTCACCCTGCCTCTTTAATTACTGAGCACATTTTTTCTAATGACACACACTCCACAGACACGCGACGACCTCAGCAGAAACCCCCCTGCACTCCCCCCACTCACTCACTCATTAAGGTTCCTGGGAACCACCATCTCTCAGGACCTAAAGTGGGACACTCACATAGACTCTATAGCATTTGGACCAGTCAGACACACCATTTTTCATTTGATTTAACAAATAAATTATTCATTAGATAACAAATGATCACAGACTCTCCCTCTAAAAGACTGGGTGCCAGGATGTCTGCGAATGACCCCAGACCCCTGGTTACCATGGCAGCTACAACACCTCAGCCAGACCAGATAACTTTTATGGCGTAAGAGTATGTGGAGAGAATCTTCCTCCTTACTAAGTTCTCTCTGAAACATATTGCTATAAATATTGACTCTTTAATTAATTTAGCGAAAACCCTTTCTTTGAATGAACACACATATACTTTAGGTCATTGTGTATGTTGTTACTGTTCTTGTACATTGTCTTTTTGTCTTGTATACTGTTTTATGCATGCTTATGATAGAACCACTCATTAATGTAATCTTACCAATGTTTAGTATCTATGGATTCGTATATTATATGTAGATACCTATGCAACATATTAGTGTTCTAAGAACCCTTACTGGTTTGTATATCAACCTCCCGCTTGGAATTTAAGCCTTTCTCTATTGGACAAGCCCATCCTGAGAGGCGTGAACTTTCTCAGACCTTAAAGGCCTGACATCAATGGACCCGCCTTCAGTCTGCGGTTCTTTTAGATCTAAGGGGATGAGGAAGATGTGCTAGAACTCTCCTGGACCACTAAGCATGTGCCAGGCCTTCGTGCCTTTGACTTTCTCAGCTGACGCGCCTCTCTTAGCTCTTTTTCACTTTCCACTGGGAAGAAACTCCCAATCACCATTGAGTCAGGACATCTTTGGAATTCATCACTCTTCAAATCTGGTGATCTGGTGAAGGTGATCGCGCCTCCTACACCACCGAATCTCCAAACCATCAAGACTTTCCCTCCAGACGCTCATTCCAGGCCAAGGAAATGCAAGTATCGTACATTTTAACTAAACGAAAACACAGGTTTAGTATAAGCTAGTAGACCACGTTATAAATGGCGCTGATGGTTTTACTTAGGTGATTAACTGACTTTTTTCATAGCTTCATTTCTGGGGTTCCTGATGGTTCATCATCAAGTCTCTCATTTTGCCCTTTCCCCTGTATGAGTGATTGTATGTATGTTTGTTTGTTTATTAGACTAGTTTGCATTAGTGTTTAGTTAATAAAACTCTTGTGCACAAATTACATTAGTTTCTGATTCTGCCTTGCAAATTAATGTCCCTTACGATTTTGATCCTTGCTACATGCTCTAATGCATTAATACTGTATGAAAGTATTTTCTGTGGCCACGAAAATATCCTTTCTTATTGTTGATATGAAATTATGCTAAATGTTCACTGGACGAACGGATTAGTTGATGGCAATTTAATTCTGCCACAGTTACTACTGGCAGCTCATATAAATAATTGTAATTAATCATAATTAATTATATACCTTTCCATTTTGAGCTTAAATTTACTACACTCCATTGCAAAAAAGGCCCAGCAGAGGTAGTACTTCCTTCACCAGCTGAGGAAATTCAACCTGCCACAGGAGCTGCTGAAACAGTTCAACCTCATGCCATCGAGTCTGTTCTGTGTTCATCCATAACTGTCTGGTTTGTCTCAGCTACAAAATCAGACATCAAGAGACTTTAGCGGACAGTCAGGACTGCTGGAAAAAGGATTACTGGTGCCCCTCTACCCAGCCTCCAAGATCTTTACATCTTTTACAGAGTGAGGAAAAGGGCTTAAAAAATCACCTTGGACCCCTCACACCCAGCCCTCTCTCTTTTCGAACTGTTGCCTTCTGGTCGGCGGCCCACAGAGCACTGACCACCAGAACAGCCAGGCACAAAAAACAGGTTTTTTCCCCACAGGCTTTATTCAACCTGAACAATTAATCTTCATAATTATACATTGTCCATCACAACTAACCATAGTTAATTGACATATTTATATTAAAACTGCACACTTTGTAAATAACATGTCTGCACACTAATTAACATACATGTACAGTCTCTAAACAATTGTTAATTTTTTACCCTATACTTCTATTTCTGTATATATAGTATAATATTATTTAATGTTTTTTATTTATTTATTTATTTTCATTAGTGTTTATTACATCCCTACTGGTGTTATTCCTATGTATGTCGGCACTATGTTTGTAATTTCTTCTACACTGGAAGCTCCTGTCGTCAAGTCAAATTCCTTGTGTTTGTAAACATACTTGGTAATAAAGCTCTTTCTGATTTGATTCTAAAATGCATAACTTTTGCCTTGGTTATGCCTGTGGTTTGTACACTACTCTGAGACTTTTGAAAACGCTGCAGACCCCTTTTTGTTTGAAAACTCTTGGGGTTGCATTCCAGTGGTAAAGGGGGACCAAAACGGAGACTTTTTGAAAATGATGGCGTTGACTTTGCCCACATTCTGTCTGTGTATTCCTTGACGACCGTGTAAACAATAACATCATGCTCATTGTCTTCGTTTTAATCCATAGATGTATAGGTAGATTCCCCAGTCAACTGCGCCAAGTGTTCCAACATCTAAAATAAATAGGGGAATCTACCTATTACATAATCTATGGTTTTTACCTGCAAAAATAGTAATGTGGCATGCATTTCGGTTGTGTAGTGTAAGGCAAGGCAAGGCAAGGCAAGTTTATTTTATATAGCACATTTCGTACAAAATGGTTATTCAAAGTGCTTGACATAAACATAGAGTAAAAATAATAATGAAGAAAAATAATAACAAAATTAAAACAAGCAATTTTTAAAACATAAAACAGCAATTTTAAAAACATTGGGAAATGATTTAAAAAATGACTTATTTAAAATGATTTTTAAAAACAGTTGAAAAATAGAAAAATGATTTTAAATAAAATACAGTGAATACATAAAATACAGTGCAATCAGTTCGGACATTGCACAGTGCTGATTCAATAAATGCACAGCTAAACAGATGAGTTTTGAGTATAGATTTAAATGTGACTAATGTTTTAGCACATCTGATCTCTTCTGGAAGCTGATTCCAACTGCGGGCAGCATAGTAAAACTAAAGGCGGGACTCCCTTTGTTTTGTGTGACAACACTTGGTATTTTCTAACTGACTTGATCCTAATGATCTGAGGGTGGTCTGTTAGGTTTATATGTTCAGTGAACATATCTGCAAATATTTTGGTCCTAGGTCATTGAGTGATTTATAAACGAGTGAAAAGTACTTTAAAATCAATCCTAAATGTAACTGGAAAGCCAGTGTAAGGACCTGACCTGAGGAATGGTGTGATATGCTCAGATTTTCTGGTTCTAGTCAGAATTCTGGCAGCAGCGTTCTGGGATGAGCTGCAGCTGTCTAATGGTCTTTTTGGGGAAGGCTCCGGTGAGGAGACCATTACAGTAGTCCACCCTGCTGTGTGCTAAAGGCATGGACAAGTTTCTCTAAGTCTTGACTGGAAACAAAACATCTAAATTCTTGCAATGTTTTTAGATTGATAGTATGCTGATTTATTGTTACTGCTTTGACATAAACTACTGAAACTAAGGTCTGTCTCCAGAATCACACACCAAAATTCCTGACTTTGATTTTTAGTTGTTTGTCCCCTAGAGTCAAGGTATGCATTCACCTTGAAAACTTCATCTTTAATTTCCAAATGCAATAACTTAATTTTTTCCTTGTTTAACTGAAGAAAGTTCCCTTTCAGTCGGTCACTCTCGACGCCACGTCGGTGACCGACGAAAATGGGATATCGCTTCGATAGACCAATCTACTTAGAGTGTAAACTAAACAACCAATGCAACATTGCCATGCAATTATTGCATCCAGCTGCCGCTGATCACAGTGTGAGTATAAGTGGCTGAGAACAGTGGTTCTCAGCGACAACCCCACCCTGGTGCCTTTCTTTTCCGGAAGTGCATGACGAGCTCACCAGGTTGTTGATGGCACCTTTTACTGCCAGAAACCGGCTGGTGGGCTCCTCCTCCCTCACCACCCTCGATGGCGGTGCAGCGTCTGGTCTAACCGGCAGTGCCTATATGGCTTGCGGGGAAGCTGCTTCTGCCTTACACGCTGTGGCGTTACTGCAGGTGCACCAGGCCAAGGCACCGAAGGACTGCATGAGGGTCCGGTCACGATCCCCAGAAAGTTCTGAAAGAACTCAGAACCGCCACTGGCCTACTATGCTCCCGAGCGATGAAGGTCATCCCGCGCGTTCTCGGGTCGTGCGATGTCCATGCTTGTGGTCCAGGAGTGCCATCACTCTGGCTGAGTCTGGTGAAGGTGAAATGAGGAACGCCGACAAAGATCAGTTTTCCTTAATGCTGTGTCCCAGCCCGGCCTCTTCGGTGACGTGGTCGAGAACCTGGCCCAGCAGTTCTCGGCTGCATGGGAGCAGACTGAGGCGATCCAAACCTTCTGCCCGGCGGGCCAGCTGCTGCCTCCACCCATCCGCCAGTTGCAGCGCCCCAGCCTGCTCGCCGCCGAGGGTGGCCCACTGCGTCCACCCCGCTCCCGTGCCGCATCCGCAGCAGCCTCCAGCAAGTGGCGCCGTAGAGCTGGGCGTAGGCAGGGCCGCCCCCAACCGTCCTGGCCCCCGTCAAACCTGTCAGTGAGCGGAAGAGAGCAAGAGGCCCCGGGACGGGTGGCCCCGAGAGATGTGGTAGGGGGAAAAAGCACCTCCTCCCCTCCCCTGGAGGGCGGAGGAAAAAAGTGAAAAATCTGGAAATCTCGACGAGAGACCTCGGGCGGTTTTCTCTGTCCTCTGGGTAGCCCCTTTGAGGGGGCACGGAGACTTGCGGACGGCCAAACACCGGACCCTCATCACTCATCCCTCCTCCTCCTCGCCAGATCGCAGCAGCGGGCAGTTCGAGAGCATCAACAAAGGCCCTACTACACGCACCCTCTGCCAACCCGTGAAACCAGGGTGAGCCCTGCACCCCACACTCCCCCCACACTCAGGCCTGCTCACAAGCCCACCCGAGATGGGTCCCTGTGTTCCACCTCGCTGCCCCCCACTGCGGTACAGCTGTGGTTCGCCCTGCACGTCCAGCTTGTACGGTCTTCTAAGCGCCTGGTCAGCGCTACCCAGCCCGTCTCGCTGGCTCCTGCGGACCATCAGCACTCCTCGGCTACCATTCAGTTCGCCCAGCGTCCCCCCCAAGTTCAGCGGTATCCGCTTCAACTACAGTTAAAAGCGTCCGATGCCCCTGTTTCTGCGGAAAGAGATCGCAGTCCTGGACTGGTGAAGGCGCGATAGAGCCGGTCCCTCCAGCCGATATGAGGACGGGGTTTTACAGCCCTTACTTCATTGTAGCCAAAGAAAGGCGGTGGTTTATGACCGATCTTGGATCTGCTAGTTTTGAACCGTGCCCTTCATCGGCTACCATTCAAGATGTTGACGCAGAAACGCATCTTCGGGTGCATCCGTCCCCGAGATTGGTTTGCAGCGATCGACCTGAAGGACGTGTACTTTCATGTGTTGATCCTTCTGTGCCACAGACCTTTTCTGCGGTTTGCGTTCGAAGGACGGGCATATCAGTACAAGGTCCTGCCCTTCGGGC
Source organism: Cyprinus carpio (assembly GCF_018340385.1). NCBI lineage: Eukaryota > Metazoa > Chordata > Actinopteri > Cypriniformes > Cyprinidae > Cyprinus > Cyprinus carpio. Next base: position 233,380 of record NW_024879327.1, read on the forward strand.
TGTCCCTGTCTCCCCGTGTTTTCACGAAAGTCATGGAGGCGGCTCTTGTTCCCCTCAGAGAGCAGGGTGTTCGTATTCTCAACTATCTAGATGATTGGCTGATACTAGCACAATCTCGGGATCAGTTGTGCTAGCACAGGGACCTGGTGCTCCGGCACCTCAGCCTGTTGAGGCCTTCGGGTCAACTGGGAAAAAGAGCAAACTCTCGCCAATGCAGAGGATCTCTTTTCTCGGTATGGAGTTGGATTAGGTCGAACAGACAGCACGTCCCACAGAGGAACGTGCAAGGTGCTAACCTGTTTGAATACATTCAAGGGCAGGACAGCGGTCCCACTGAAATGGGGCATATGGTGGCCGCAGCGGCACTTACACTGCTCGGCCTGTTACATATGAGACCGCTCCAGCACTGGCTTTATGGCCGAGTCCCGAGGTGGGCGTGGAAGCACGCCACTCACCGGGTCCAAGTTACACCGGCCTGTCGCCAAACCCTCACCCCGTGGTCAGATCTTGCATTTCTCAGGGCAGGGGTGCCCCTAGAGCAGGTCTCCAGGCATGCTGTGGTTTACATGGATGCCTCCACCACCAGCTGGGGGGCCACGTACAACGGGCATGCAGTCTCAGGGGTTTGGACGGGCTCGCAGCTGCAGTGGCACATCAATTGCCTAGAGTTGTTAGCAATGCACCTTGCCTTGAACTGTCTCAAAGGTCACTTACGAGGCAAGCATGTGCTGGTCCGAATGGACAACACGGTGACCGTTGCGTACATCAACCGACAAGGTGGTCTGCACTCCCGTTGCATGTCACAACTCGCCCCCCACCTCTTCCTTTGGAGTCGGAAGGTTCTGAGGTCGCTTCGTGCCATTCACATTCTGGGCCTGCTCAACCGTACAGCCGACGAGTCTCGAGCAATGCTCCCGGGAGAATGGCGATTCCATCCCCTGACGGTCCAGCTGATTTGGAGACGGTTCGGAGCCACTCAGGTAGACCTGTTTTAATTCTCCAGAGACCGCTCACTGCCAGTTGTTCTACTCCCTGACTGAGGGAACTCTCAGCACGGACGCACTGGCACACAGCTGGCAGCAGGGCCTACGCAAATATGTGTTTCCCCCAGTGAGCCTTCACGCACAAACACTGTGCAAAGTCTGGGAGGACGAGGAGCGAGTTTTGCTAGTGGTGCCGTATTGGCCCACTCGGACCTGGTTCCCCAAATTAATGTTCCTCGCGACAGCCCCTCCTTGGCCCGATTCCTCTGAGGAAGGATCTACTGACTCAGAGACGGGGCACCATTTGGCACATGCATCCAGACCTTTGGAAACTCCATGTCTGGTCCCTGGACGGGACGCGGAGGTTCTAGGTGACCTACCCCAGGAGGTAGTGAACACCATCACTTTGGCAAGAGCACCGTCTACGAGACACGCTTACGCCTTGAAGTGGAACCTGTTTGTCGAGTGGTGTTGTTCTCGCCGAGAAGACCCCCGAAGATTCCCGATTGTGGTCATGCTTTCCTTTCTGCAGCAAGGGCTGGAGCGAAGGCTGTCTCCCTCCACCCTCAAAGTCCAGGTTGCCGCTATTGCTGCGTACCATGACCCCGTGAAACCCCATTTTCGGTCGATGATTCGTGCCTAGAGTTTGGGCCGGCTGACTCCCAGGTAATCCTGAGGCCCCGGTCCGGCTACGTGCCCAAGGTTCCCACTACACCCTTCAAAGACCAAGTGGTGAACCTGCAAGCGCTGCCCCTGGAGGAGGCAGACCCAGCCCTGGCTTTGCTCTGTCCCGTCCAAGCATTGAGATGCTATGTAGATCGGACACAAAGCTTCAGGACCTCAGATGAGCTCTTTGTCTGTTATGGAGGCTGGCAGAAGGGGAATGCCGTCTCTAAGCAGAGGATGGCCCACTGGATTGTGGATGCCATAGCCCTGGCTTATCAGGCACAGGGTGTGCCCTGCCCATTCAGGTTGCGAGCTCACTCAACTAGAAGTGTTGCATCCTCGTGTCCGCTGGCTCGTGGTGCCTCGCTGACAGATATTTGTATATGTTCTATATGTTCTATAGCCTTCGTGTAGATCCAGTATCCTCCTGTGTTCTCACCTCAAACGGGTAGTGGCACCGAGAGGCCCCGGTTAGTGTCGACTTGCTAAAACTGCTCCAGAGTGTCCGTACTGTAGACCCTGTTGAGATCCTCTGCCTTGAGGACTTCTTGCCTTTCCAAGAGGGTTTGAATCACCTCAAATTTCTCCATATACACCTAAACGGATGCTATATGTGTATTTGCTCCCGAGACCTCCTTCGGGAAGGATGGGGCTTCCGCAGCATTACTGTTCCAAGCGGAACGGGTACGTTTTCCCAGTGTTATCCAGTCTCACCCCAGTGAGGTAGTGCTTTGACAATGGTGAGTGGAACTACTTGTTCCGAGGCCCCGGCCTGCACCTAATAGGGGCGCAGGCGGGCTCGCACAGGGCACTGGGAGGGGCAGCACCCATGGCGCTTTGGTAGGGATCCCATTTTCGTCGGTCACCGACGTGGCGTCAAGAGTGACCGAGTGAAAGGGAACATCTCTGTAACACTAATGAGCGGATGGTATTCAACCATCTGTTTCATATTAATGAATCCTGACTCTCTAACACATCCTGCACTCAGAGACAAGAACTTAAAAAAAAAAAGATAAGGACTTTTGTTTTACAACATCCTCCAACATAACTCCCCACTCGGGCGCCGCGATGCCGACAACATCTCAGCTCTAGTGACATTTATTACACCTTCGAGATGGTCCAGAGATACTCTCGTGAGCCTCAAAGGAAAGACAAACACCCGCCTTTTTACTCACAGCACGACAACATTCCAGACACACACACACACACACACGAGCATTTCTGGCTCACACATGAACATTTTTGATAAAACTACCTCTAAATGTATTAAATGTATCTCTTTATGTGCTTAGATGTCTTCACGTGATATAGTGGAATAGATATAATGTTTACTGTGTGTTTAATCAAACTTTATATGCCTGTAGTTAGGAACAACTCTGTATCTCTGTATCCCTGACTCGCAAAGTTATAGTTTATGGTGTCTGTATGATCGTAGAAACCCGACTGTGACGAAATCTCAATGGCAAATTACAAAAAGATGCATTGTTTCAGAAGTACAATCTCTCTGAAGAAAAATTTATAATTTTGTCATCGCCATAAATTAGACCAGTGGGCGGAAATCAGCAGACAAAGAAGATTTTTCCCGCCTCAGTTTCTCACACCTCATTGGTTCATAAGGTGACATAGGTGTGAACCAACCTTTCAATAAAAACAAAGGAAAACCCTTGCTCGTGGCATTCCGCCAGAGAAAGAGGGGGGTTTCCCAGCTTCGTGATCGGACTTCTCAAGAAGTCCCTCCGTTTGTTCTTCTTTACTTTTTCGTTTTACCTTAGTTTTTCTTTATTGTCTTCTGATATTTGACTTCGTTCAATTGTCCTCACGAGCCAAACGAACTTAAGTCTAATCATCTTTTGGCAAAGTTTACATTCGCGTTAACCATCGAACTCACGCATCATCAGCTCCGGAACGGACAACGCAGAAGCTACAACAACGGACAATTTGAGCTCAGCTTCACACAAGAGCCAGATCAAAGCAAGTACTTTCTTATATCGCAAACTTAAAAATTGCTGTTTAAGGTTGTCTAGGCTATTCCACTTTTGTGACATTATACAATGACTTGGAGTCTCTCGCAAAGTTAACTGTTTGAAAATTGTCACTCTGAGATCTGCCTTCCCTCTTTCTCTTTCTCACTATTTCTATTTCTCTCCCTCTCTATCTCATTACTATTTTCGTTTGATTATCTTGTTTAAATTGTATTGTTTGTTTTGCTATATACTCATATTTACTCTGTGTGAATTGTAGTTATGTACTCTTTAGTCCGCTTTTATTAAATACCATAATTTGCTTGAATTGAACCGTTTTATTGCTCATCAAGATCGAAGTCCCTGAATCGTGTGATCTAAGCTACAAGCTTTGTTTTCTAGGAATTACTATTCAGTAATCTAAATACTACAGACACAGAAATTATTGTTCTTCCTGATCAGAAGATTAATATTTCTTGGAGTTTGTAAGAAGGGTATTTTTATTGATATTTGATAAGGGAGTCTAGCATCCAGTTCGCGGGACGAACAGATTGTCTAGATAACTTACATTAATTCTAGTAAAGATTGACTTTAAATGATTAAATATTCCCTCTTTGGGTAATTTATTTATTTTGTAAGCAATAAGCACATCATATTCATAGACTCATGAATATTCACTTCATTTGAGTTAATTATTCCCCAGAAAGTGATTGTTGCTACATATTTTATGGTGGAGAATGCGGGCAGCGTTCAAACTTTGTTTTTTGGTGAGCAATATTCATATTCATATTCATGCATATTTTTGGATGTTAATATTATGCATGCGCATTTTTGAATTGTGAGTTAAGTCACGCTTCGAGCGAACTCCTTCGGCACAAAAGCCAGCTGTTCAGCACATTAACAGTTTCTAAAAAGAAAACCTAACAGTATAGTCACTGTTATTTTTAATGAAAGTACACTGCAGTATAATGTTAAAAGTCTCCTGTTAAGAGAAGACCAAGATCTCTCTGCAGTGAGAACATTTTAATAGCCTATTAATAACCCGCCTATTAAAGACGAAGAAATCTTTTTTTTTAGGACGAGACGTAAATCTGATCAGAGCGATGTTCCTTTGATTCAGTAGTTAAAAGGCCTTGTAATTTCATATCGTTATTGAATTCGTGGTGAACCACAGTGATATTCAAAAATAAACGATAAATCTCCTGGTCTAAAAATTGGCTTAGCTACCCGATTTTAAACCTAATACATTTAAATCATAAGTGCTATTTTGATAAATGTGTATGGGAGTGCAACAGACGGACAATTCCTGTTGTTCACATTTGCGTGTTTTTGCAGCGAAGAAATCCTGCCTCACGCTCCTGTGTAATATAGCACCGCAAAGGTCCTAAAACCTTTGTCTGTTTGTTTAGTTGTGATTTTGACGCAGAAAATCAGCCGACAAACGCTCAAATTCTAAATCATATTGAAGTTGTCTGTAATTCCGCTGACTAAACACCAGAGGGCGTCCTTTAGGTGTTTAGAAGTCTCAAATTACGCCTCGCCTTCTGATTTCAGCCTGCATGAGTGCAATTACGCCATCTCGTGGCCGTTTCAGATAATGCTCTCTTAATGTTAATTTTTTTATTTCCCTGTGGTTGTTGAATTAGCCCGTCTAAATTCGCAATAATTATTTGCATTTACAGCTTTGCTCGTGCGAATATTATTTTATGTTAGACAAATTTTCCTGCCTTTGACTGTTTACATTTACTTTGAGTTTGGTTCGAACATGATTTGAATTAAAATTTAATTGTTTAATAGTGTAGTAAATTAAATGTCTCAGGTCAACCACTGATTGACCTACTTAGAAGGGAAGTGAGCCATCTAGTGGCCATCTCCTGTTAAGTCGGTTCACAGCGTTCAGCTCTCTGATCTCTCTCTTTTCAATTCTGTTTTTTAATTGCATATTTCTATTCTTACCCTTTTTGATTATTTCATAATTATTAATGATACCTTACTGTTATCATTGGTTATTATAGGATATTATTCAGATTTTCCTTTTAATTCTTCTTACATGCTTATTTTAAATTTCAATTTAAACCAGTTTTGAATTTTTAATTTGAATTAAGTTTTCTGCTCACCTGGTGAAGCACAGAGAGGGAGGGTGAAAACCAGCTACTGCGTCCTCCTCCCGTGTTCCATACTGTCTTTTCCTCTTTTTGATTTTTATTCTTTTTCTCTTCTCTCTCTCTTGGATTAGGTTATTTTGGATAATTACCATCATTATCATAATTCCCTTTTTGTTTTATCATAATTAGGTACAGCTGTTGCCTTTAATTTCTACATATATATTCACTCAGTTGATGTTAAACAAAACAAATCTTAATTCACTTTAAGTTTCCTTTGTTCATCCTTTGTGTATTTGATTGTGGAACTCCCTTAGTGATTGGACAGTCATCTCAGGTTTCCAGTGAGCAAGGGGGTCGACCAGCGTTACCGATACTGGCTGCGAGTGAAACCCGGTTTCTCTTATCTCTGTCCGTCGTTGCGGCCCGCAGTAAGACCTCAGCAATTTGGCACTCCAAAGGTAGTCAATCAGTCCAGCCGACACAAACAACGCAATTGCTGGGACCAGTACCTAAACCGGGGCCTAAAAAGGGGCCACTCTCTTTCGAGAGGGTTCTAGGGAAAAGCCCAATTTTGCAGTGCTGTCTGGCGGTTGACACCTTGGTTTTGCCAGGTTGTGTTAAAAGTCACAAGCTGTTTGAGAGGGCGCAGCGCGACACAGAGTAACGGAGGGCCGGGGACACTGCAGGTGAGTGTTTGGGAGCGCCAGGGAGACTGCCCGCGCTGCTGGTTTCCACCTGAGCGACATCAGTTCACCCACTTATTATAAGGCACAGAATATTAGATATTCCCCCGGATATATTTTAAGTGTTTGGTCCACTTTTCCTCTCTAAGCCACACCCTCTTCCTAGGTCTCTTACTCCCATAGCCACACATGCTGTAGGCCCTAGCAGAAACTCTTGCGAAAGGTAGCAGGTTTAGCCCCTTTATTCTCTTCCTAACACTTCCAGCATTCGTATTCATTCCATTTCATTGCAGACCAATTTATTTGGTGTTTTGTTTTCACTGTGCTCTTTCCTATCTTCATTTTTTTTGTTTTTCTCTTTTCATGCTGTTGTGATTTTGTTTCTTACAGTTCACCGAGAGACCCCAAGGAGAGCTAAGTAGTAGAGCGACAACCGAACAGCCGGTGTCACCAGGTGACCCACAAGGCTACCACCTTTCAAAGTCTCTATTTTTGGCCGACCCGTAATTGAACCCGAACCCCTAACTGTCTAACTGTCTGCATCAGTTAGCCGAAATTCTTATAGACGGCATAGCCCGTACGATAGCTCGTTAGCCAGAAAACAAACTTGCATTGGCCTTTTTGTGTGTGTGCTGTGTTTCTCTCGTCCGCAGTGAGCCAGGATGTCCCGTTCATCCAGTCCCGCAGTCCCTTGGGACCAGCTAGCGACATGGCTGGAAACGATGACGACCCCCTTCCTGCCCACGGACACCAGTGACCTGCAGCACTTGAGCCAAAGACAACTGGACACTGAGACGGACCAGCTGATGTCACACGATCCGACGCAGAGTTACACCCACAAAGAACTCGCCAGGATCACCGGGACCCTAGCTCACCTCCTCTTCGCCCAGGCACGGCTCAGCGAAAAGAACTACCTCGACCTGGAGCAGGAAGCTCCAACTCTAAGACTTCAAGCGGAGGAAGCCCGGAAGCATCAGGCTCACACCCAGAGCCATCTAGATAAGCTACTTCTCGAGACCCAAAACCAGCACAAGAAAGAGGATGCCACAGACCCAGGGCTACAGGAGGAAGTAGACAGACTTCAAAATGCCCTGGAGAATCTTCGTCTGGACACAGACCAAATGAGAACATTTGGAGAGAGAAGCCCAAGAGGGACTCGAGGCAAAGCTCCGACAAGCTGAAGCCCTCCTTGAAAGGGCTGAAATTGAACTGAAAGAAAGAGATGCTAAAGCTAAGGCCTATGAAAATCACCTGAACATGGGCCCGAGCTGAAATCCATGACCTTACACAGCCTAAAAACTTTCTAAAAGATGAACTTGAAGTCGTTCACAGAGAACTGAAACATTCTTATAGACTGCAAAGTGAACAAAAAGAGGAAAAACACTCCACAGAGTTTCCCCTGGCCAGTGGACCCAAGCCTTTCAGCCAAGAACTTAGAGCTGAAAAAGGGAGTGAAAGCCTGCTTGTCAAAATGTCACCAACCAGCCTCCACGAACCCCTGTCAGCAGCGGGGGAGGGGAAAACCCTTCCAGAAAGTCCTGGTCACCGGCCACGGACACATGGCTCCCAAAGAACTGGACAAGCTTGCTAGAAACATCCCTACGTTCAACCCAGATCCTGCAGGAGGCCATGACATTCACGCTTACTTACAAGACATAGACTTTCTCTTACAAACTGTCGCCAACGTAACCACTTGGGACAAACTGTACCTGATCAGAATTACGTCCAGTCGTGAGGTACGCAGTTTCTTAGACTGTCAACCAAAGACTGTCAAAACAGACTACCAGAAACTGCGAAAAGCTTTGGTGCGTGAATTCTCTGATCCAGAATCAGACCAAGGGTTAGTAACCGCAATGGACCTCAAGCAAGGTCGACTTGAAAACCCCACCGAATTTCTATAACCAACTGCGACGGGCCCCTACTTCGGAGCACGAAATGAACCAGGCATGGAGGAAGACATTAACTTCCGACCTTTGTTTCTTCGAAACCTCCATCCTACTGTAAGCCACCATTTGGGAGTATTAGCGTGCCCGCATAGCATGTCAACGCAACAGTTACGCGACTTAGCCCACAAGGCTTACACCAAACAAAAGACTGTGTCAGAAAAGACTGTAAAACACCCAACTATTTGCCCTGTCTCTGAGTCCTATTCAGAGTTGACCCTAGAGGGTGCCCAACAGCACCACAGTTATAGACCCAACAACCGAGAGTCAAGACCGTTCCAAGCCAGCAGAGGGCAGCGTGGTCGTGGTGGTGCCCCGTCCGAGGCAACAGAACGACCGCTCTGGAGGATCCTGGGACCGGCCTCGCCCCTCCCACAACCAAAAGGAGGGGGCCCACCTGGGAAGCCAGCCCGGCGACTCAGAAATAGCCGACCTACAGCCTCCAGAACACCAAGCCCAGGGAGCCGGGAGGGGGGGAACACTCTCGACGTGATGCTTGGAAGCTCAAGGCTGAACCCACATCTAACAAGGAAAGTGCAGCCACGTCCGAACCTGCAGAACTTCTGAACGTACTGAGAGAGTTCCTTAAAAAGAAACCTCACAAGGAAGACAAGAAGGATAAACCAGACACCGCATGACTAAACCTTATGCCTGAAACCAACACCCTTCCCGACGTCTCCGCAACTGAACCAAGCACCCAGAACACTGTTTTTCAACCACAAACTATGGAACTAACTGTTGCATCATCAAACGACAGCAGCACCCACTCAGGTCCAGGTGACGTCTGCACCTCCTGACCAAGAAAGCATCATCCCTCACACTGAGGTACCAGAAAGTGCTGTTTTTGGTTATCTGTACCCACAACGAAAACACACAAGACATACCATGACTGCTTATCGATCGACACACAAGCCCCAACACCAAAACTCCTAGGGGACCTGATCGAGAAGGGAGTGGCTCGGAAACTCTACCTAACCATCACCTTAGAAAAAGAGAAATGAGACTCGAAGCCCTTGTGGACACAGGCTCAGACCTCACGTTGATTTCGGCTGAACTATTTGATCAGCTCAAATTTGAAGCTCAAAAGACAGAATCGAACTCTTAATTCCCCCCCACACCTTGCGAGCTGAATGTACAGTCATACAGCCAAAATGACATCCAGGCTTAGAAAACGTAGCTCCCATCCACTGACGATCGGTCCTATGAGTCTAGTGCATCCTATTATGTCTCACCAATGAACACTTATTCATTTCTCATCGGCAAAGACCTGCTAGATCGCTTTGAGCCTTTACTAGACTTCAAACAGCTGAAAGTCTGGGCTCAAGTGCGAGAACCTCTTCCCCTCCAGCCACACAGGTCGCCGGTGCCGGACTGTCAGGTCACCGAGGTCACGGGAACTCCCACAGAGCCAGACTGTCAGGTCACCGAGGTCACGGGAACTCCCACAGAGCCAGACTGTCAGGTCACAGAGGTCAACAAGAACCCCAGCAGTCAGCCAGGGGTACGCAGCCTCAACTACAAGCCAAGGCTCAAGTTCGCTCCTCTGCACCTTCAAGGCCACCAAAGACTCTGATACCTACAGCCCCAAGGTCAAGACCGAACTGCAGCTGCATGATGTAACACAACGGACATTATTCTGGCCACATGGGGCAGACAACATCAGCCATTAGTCCTCTCACTATACAACGCAATCATTAAGAAGACACCGGACTTCCGTTATGCCAGCAAGGCGCACCCGTTTCCCCTTTGAACCCACCCCATCCTCTATGTGTGTCTGCCAGAGGAATCTGCGCTTTGTACGTGAAATGGAATTTACTGGCTGCCTTGATCATTATTCCTGGTCCTTCCGGAACTGCCCCACGATGTTTACATTGGGAGCAGACATCTTGATTCGCCTCAAAGCTCATGTGGACATCTTTAATGAAGTTGTATGGGCCCCATTGACTTTGCAGCCACGCCGTTCCCATCAATCCATGACAACTCATGTCAGGGCAGACCATCCCAGAGGTCTGCACCTTAGTCAACGAACAGGAAACGGTGGTACCAGCTTACACCAAAGGGGTCGCTATTCGGCTTAACATGCGATGTGGGTCAAACTTAAAACCACACGCTGGGTTTCTTCCAACCTTCACCTGAATGTGTGAAACTCAGACCTCACCACTGGAAGCCACCACCCTCCACTGAAAGTTATCTAGGCTGTTGTCTACATCCATTTCAACAACTGAACGGCAAACTGACATCAACATTCCCCAAGGTCCTACCGGCCATGGGGAATGGCCTAGTGCGCACATCGACTGTTCATGACTGTGAAACTTTACTAAATACCTGTCATTGAGGACAATTCCACCTAGCCACTGATACCCGAAGGGATAAGTGCAGACGCACAACACATTTGTTCCACTGACACAGCTTCAAATCAGCGCCATTCACACTCTGATCATTGTCATGTGACCAAGCGGACCAGGTCTTGTGCAGACCTGAGCTGAATGAAGGACCAACACCGACCCCCCCTTGAGAGCGGACACACCGACGGAAGGCGCCTTTACCCCGGTTTTCGAAATCTCAAGTGACAGACCAAATTTATACAATACGCTAATGCCACTTGAGAGCGATACGGATCATCAAGACTCAGACATTCTGTATAAGTTTAAGATCTTATGCCCAATAGACTCTTTAGACTGCTGGTCTCACAACCTCCACACCAGTGCCGCATCCCTACGCCACCCTGATGCACTCCTACCCCCTTTTGTCAAACAGTACAAAGATCGCCCCTCCACGAAGGACAGTGAGCTAGCATGCACGAACAAGGGTTAACCTACGTGCGCCGTCTGCCTCATGGATCCCACGGCATTGAACAACACAGTCAACAATATTCATGCCATCAAAACTATCAAGCCCTCCCACTAAGTCTTCTGAGTGCCGGATTCTCTAGGCCGGTAGCAATAACTCTCGACAGATTCATCGAAAACTACGTCAGACAGTGCCAGACCTACTGACAGACTCATGCTAAAATAGACTGCCCTTTCGTCTAGGTCGAAGGCCTCAAGACAACACGCCATGAATAGAACTAAAAAGAAATTTCTTGCACAGCTCCCTGTCTTGCTTCCCCCTTACCCCGATCCACAAAAGGAATTCTACCTGGAAGCCGGGTTTCTTCAGACCAATCGTCTAAGTGCTGGCCTGCTACCAAACGCTATGACCAAGGATCAAGAAAGTAGTTGCCCATGCCAGCCAAGAAACTGATTCCACAAGAGTGTAAGCTTATCAGACTGTGAAAAACGCTCTGCACGCTAGCACTGTATGCGGCCATTCAGACGGTTTACTCCAATTACTTAGGGGCCCCCCCAAAAAGCTTAGCATAGCGACTAGCCACCAGCCAGGAATGAATTCGCTCAAAGCCAACGAACATCTCCGAGATGGTGTGACCCGTCACCAATCACGCATAGCCACATGTAATCGCTCCTCCAAGCCGCATTATGACTTGAGGCGACGCGTCCATGCACGAGAATCACAAGTCCTGCCACTGGGCAATGGCCTGGCCGCATGCCAAAACTGCTCTGATAAACACACCTGCAGAAGCAATGGGCGTGCAAGAACCCCAACAACAACAACCAACCCTGTCACAGGTACTTTGAAGAGAATGCGTGTCAAGGCATGCTCACAGCCTACGTCGATGGATGCTCCTACAACCCGCGATGGCATCTTAGGCAAGGCAGGTGCAGGAGCTGCTGTGGGTCAACGACCAGCCGTGCCCCCCACAACACTTTCAATTAGGTCCCCAGTCTTCACAATATGCAGAAATAACCAGCCATTCTCATAACTCTGCAGATCGCATCAGCCCGCATCTTACAGACTCTAACTATGCCAGACGCAGTTTTGTGGGCCACCTTTCCAGTTGGAAAACAGAATGTGTTTCAAAACGGCAAAATAACAGCCAGTCAAACACCAACACCTGTTCCAGGAAATGTGATACATCACAAAACACACAATATAACTGTGTACCGGAAGAAGGTTAAAAGGACACTCGAAGTTACCAGGTCTGGACAAAGACCTAAATGATCAAACTTACCGCCCTCGCCAAAACAGGCGCACTACATGGGGAGGTGTGGTCACCCCCAGTAACCCACACCCAGCCCCAATGTTGCAGTGTTTAACCCGCAGCAAACGACCTTCACCTGTGTGCGTGCCCGCCTCCCAGCCGCTATTCGCTAACTCCGCAGATTTCCAACAACGACATTGCAGATATGCAAGCCTCTGACACTGCCATAAAGACAATTCTTAACCCCCTCTCTGACCCCTCCAACCACCCTATAACTCAGTCCTGAGCTCACTGATAGACTCGTTGCCTCTGACACCTATCTACACACCCAGGACACATGCTGCTTTTACAGGACGACATTCTGTGGTTTGCACCTGATGACAGCACAGCGCCATGGCCTCATGGTTGCCACGATGCCAAAGGGGGGGAATGATAATGTACGCCCACGACACACCATGTGC
>NW_024879327.1:247220-337698 GCF_018340385.1 Cyprinus carpio
CTGTTGTGCATGTAAATCCACTACCACATTTAATGATTCCATTTCTGAAAAGAAAAAAAAAAAATGCCTCAAAGACTTTAATAACATAATCAACCGATCAAATTAATAAAGCAATCACACAAAGCCAGGTCATACTGCTGCAACCAAAGGAGTGATGTCATGTTCTCTTTTACTTTCCTCCTTGGACTCCTTCTAAAAATCCTTGCCCATCTCTTTTCCTGCACAACAAAACACCTCCCTGACCTTCAAGATATGCTATCCTTTATTTTTCCCCAAAAGAATGAAGAACACAGAATAATGAAGCAACCAATCCACTATTGACACTTTGTGTATTTTAAGAACGGGCAAAACAGTCTCTGCATGCTATTCAGACAAGAAACAAATAAAACACGAATCAATATCATCAGTAGTTATAATAATCAAACAAAGATTCAATGAATAGAGTATGACTTTGCAGCTTAAATTATGTAGTAAACAAACAGCTTCATATGAATTCTAGTGATTAAATGATTACCAGTTCAGCACAATATCAATCAAACATTGGCACAAAAATAAATTCACTGTTTCTTACTAAAAAAAAATAAAAAAAAAATTGGTTACAATGAGGCACTTACAATGACAGTGAATGGGTCATATTGAATTTTAAATCACAATGTTTCAATATGAAAGCTACAAAGATAGACAATATTATGTGAACATGGTTTAGTGTGAATTAAATTCCACTTCCTAACATTTTGTAAATTATATCAATTCATAACTTTGTTTACCATGACATGTAGGCTATACACACACCCTAAACCGTGATAACAATTATGATTTAAACAGCTTTAGCAGCTTAAAATATCACGACATTTTCCCAGAAGAATTAAGTAGTGCTTTTATAAAACTATAACCTTCCTTTTTTACTTTTTTAATCACAAAAACTATATTAGTATTGATAAACAATGATTTTTTGCTTATTTCAGAAGAAAACAAAAAACAGTTATTGCGTCTTGTTAGTGTTGCTACTATTATAGCTGTATTAACGCTTTATCATAACATACTTAGGTTTATTTTAGTTAATTTTACTAATTTAGTAAATAAAACTTAATTTGACAAACTTCCTAATGTTAATTATCATTTCAGCTTTATTTTTATTTCCAAAACAATTTAGAATAATTTTAGTTATAGCTAACATTAACAATGAATTGAGTTAAACTTGTATTGAACCTGAAATATTGTTTTAAATTTCACATCTATACAATTAAAAAGAAATATCAGTTACACCAAGACAAGGGTCAGATCAATTACAAATAGCTTGTTAAAGTAACAAATCTTTCATTTTTACAAACATTTTTACAGATATAATATCAGGTACAGCAGACAAACACGGGGATCGACTAGCAAAGAAGACATTCAGTGAGATGTCAGACCACCTGTCCTTATGTACAAATGTATAGACAACAAGTGAAAAAAACATCTAGAAAGAAAGAGTATAGAGAGTTCTGTAAAGTAGAGTAGAGAGTAGAAAATCAATCAACAAGTCTGAAGGTGCAGCTCTCGTGCTGGGCCCAAAGTCGTCACCATAATATGGTTTGCCTCCCCCTGGAGGGCTGAATTTGAGAAAATGACAAACAATAGGCCTATAAAGGCTCCTCATCACTCTCTCTATCAGCATCCACCTCTCCTTCAGGCACAGAATGACGAGAGGAGAGAGGGGCTGTGGAAGAAGAAGGGGAAGGCAGATGCTCCTGAGAGGTGCTGACGGTACTTCTGCTGCTGTTGCCTGTGGCTATATCACACTCTTTGACGTCTGTCTGGATACAACTATCAGCGGACTCATCTTTAGTTTCTCTTTTCACTCCCTCGCTCCACAGCTCTCTGTCCCGTGTGGGAGAGGATGGGACGGAAGGGGAATGAGAAGGCTTTTTGGCCTTGCGTCTCGCGTCTCTGAAACTGGCCAGAGGAGGACGCAGTCGCACTCCGCTACGAGTCGAACCCTCGATTGCTTTCTGGAGCTGGGGAGTGTGAAAGGAGGCGAGCAGAATTATTACTCTAACACTCTGAGCATATGATGAGGAGGTATGCAAAAAATACTTTGTAGACACAGACAATCTTACCTCTTTTAGTCGACCACCCCAACCAGTTTACCAATACTAGTTACATGCATGAGCTGGGGCCAACAGAAGGGGAAAGGTGTGAGTCTGAAACAAACATGAAAAGCATTATATTTATGCATGTATGTATATATATTAGAGCTTTGTTGATTTAACATATAATAAAGATAATTTTAATTAATTGGCATATTTAATCTACCTGCCCTACCTTGGACCTATATTAGCCCCACGTAGCCAGACCTCGTTTCTGTCTATAGTCATGTTTCTGGGGTGTGGAAATGTCGCCACACAACAGACTGGTGAAACTCTCTGTCATATTTAAAGATTCTATGCCACAGCTTTAAATATTTACATACTTTTGAAAATCCAGCGTTTAGTTGATCCTGATAAGCGCTCGTCGTCACAGTTGTAAACACGATGACTTTCTTCTTTCATGAGGGGGTTTGGAGTCACGGCATCGGAACGTTAAAGAACGCGACACATACATCTTCCGGAAATCCTATATAATTCAACCAATCTGACGATGACTTTGAAACTCCTGAAGTGTTTTGGGTCCTTTTGTGTGCCTTATGCATCAGACGTTTAGCCAACGGTCCGTGGGCATGATGTCTGAGGCTGAGACTAAACTTATATAGGTTATCTGACATTTCATACAGATGATTAATGATAAACAATATGCACTGCGTGATGCACTTGATAAAATCCAGTTACAATGCACCAGAAATTTTAGATATTGGGCAGGATATATACAATATGAGATATTCAGAGTTTTTGGTCTTACATATTTATATTAGGGTTATGTCGGGTGAATCCGCATCTTGAATGAATCAGTGATTCGATTCAATAGCCCATCATGAAGAGATACATGTATTTAATTCCTGATAGAATCAGTTGGTTTGAATGATCGAATGAATTTGGAAAGGACCTCATGAATTTACTCATTCGGGACATTTACTCACCTACTGCCAGTTTTAGTTTGTCTTATGTATGTATGGTATATATATTAATATATATATAGCTAGATATATTATATATTATATAGATATTATACTTATTATATATATATATATATATATATCCTTCAGCATATATAGCACAGATAATCCACCGCAGCTTAAAATTCTGTGTAATCAATTCTAAAGTGAATCAAATACCGTGGAGAAAATATTTATTTGCTCCCTTCTGATTTGTAAAGTTTGCCCACTTACAAGAAATGAAGGTCTGTAATAGTTTCTTGGTCGGTTTTTTATTTTAAGGGTAGAGACAGAATATAAACCACCAAAACGTTGTCGTGAGTGAAATAAGATATTTGATCCCCTACCAACCAGCAAGAATTCTGGCTCCCACAGACTGGTTATGTGCCCATGTGGAACACAGATCATTCCTGTCACTTTAAGAAGTTACTCCTAATGTCAGCTCGTTAGGTGTATAAGACACCCGTCCCCACAATCTGTATCTTTCATTCCGACCTCTCCCACCACCATGGACAAGACCAAAAAGCTGTCAAAAGATGTCAGAGACAAGATTGTAGATCTGCACAAGGCTTGAATGGCTACAAGACCACCAGCAAGAATCTTGGTGAGAAGAAGACAACTGTTGGTGCTATTTTCGGAAATGGAAGAAATACAAAATAACCATCAATCAGCCTTGGTCTGGAGCTCCGTGCAAGATCTTGCCTCATGGGGTAAGGATGATCATGAGAAAGGTGAGGGATCAGCCCCGAACTACACAGGAGGAGCTTGTTAATGATCTTAAGGCAGTTGAGACCACAGTCACCAAGCATAACATTGGTTACATACTACACCACAATGGACTGAAATCTTGCAGCGCCCACAAGGTCCCACTGCTCGAGAAGGCACATGTACAGGCTTGTTTAAAGTTTGCCAGAGAACACCTAAATGATTCAGAGAAGGCTTGGGAGAAGGGGCTGTGGTCAAATGAGACCAAAATTGAGCTCTTTGGCATTAACTCGACTCGCTGGGTTTGGAGGGGAGAAATGCTGACTGTGACCCCAAGAACACAATCCCTCAGTCAAGCCCGGAGGTGGAAACATCATTGCTTTGAGGTCTGGTTTCTGCGAAGGGTACCAGGACGACTTCACTGGATTGAGAGCGCAAATGGAAGGGGGCCATGTACGTAAAATCGTTGGACGAGACCTATTCCCTCAGCCAGAACTCTGAAGAGGGTCATGGTGGGTCTTCCAGCATGACAAGACCCTGAAACATACACAAGCAACAAGCAGTGGCTCAAGAAGAAGCACCTCATGGATGGGCATAGCCAGTCTCCAGACTCAGTCCTATAGAAATCTGTGGAGGGAAGCTGAAACTCTTTTTTTTTTTATTATAGTATATGATTATGATTATTATTATTATTATTTAGTATATAAATGTAATATTTAAATATAGAAACTCTTTTTAATTTGTTTAATTTTTTTGGTTTGTTATTTATGGTTCTGGTTTGTTTTTGTGTTGTTTTTTTTTTATTAAATATCTACTAAAAGAAAATTAAAACAAAATTGTTTTTGGGGCTAAGAAATATAAACTACCCTGAATGCAGGATATAATGATGGTTTTTATCAAAAAAAACACATTTCCCTGATGCATGAAATAATGAGAGCTTTGGACGCACAGTCACATACAGATAAAGTTAAACAGATTCATTGGCAAGACATAATCCCTATATAATACACAGTATTCATATGCGATTACAATTAGATTGTTGATTACCTATGCAAAGATGTTCTCTCCACCAGCTGAAAAGGTGAAGGGGTCAACAGGATCTGATCAATGGTCAATGGCTTATCCAGCTTTCCTTTATTCCCAGCCCTTTGATCGGAACACCCCAAATACAACATAATCAGGGTCAGGATGTCACGTGAGTGACTTGACAGCTCACAGACAGCTTTGGAACTGATTTGTTAATTGTGGCAGTCTGTCTGAACTGCAGTGGAAATAAATCAATTCATCAACGTACCTCTTCAGAAGTCATGTTATCAACTACAGGAGGAACTGCAGGGCTCTACAGAGAGAGGAATGAGAGGTAGACGGAGGGTCAGAAGTAGTACATGAATGTTTGAAGGATAACATCATAATTCGCTAAATATAACCCCGTAAATTTTTCATCTTGTTTAGTGACTTCAAATGCCCTACACAGCATGTTTGACGCCACCTGCTGGTGTGAGCTGATCATTTTGGAAAGTGAAAGGACAAAATGTGTCACAACTGAATATTAAAATGCAAAAATATAAAAACGTGAGATTTCTTTCTATTTACAGTTAAAATATACAAGCTACAACATAAAACATAAATTGTTAAAGAAATATTTTACATGGAAGACCAGTACGGAAGAGGATTAGGGCCAAGCAATAATAAAAAAAGTTAAACCAATTTGAGATTAAAGTCATTAAATTTCTAGAAAAAACTCGTTAAATTTCAAGAAAAAAGTCAAGATAAAATGTTGAGATTAAACTCATTACATTTCGAGAATTAAATCGTCATGTTTCGAGAAAAAGACTTGTTAAATTTTGAGGAAAAAAAGTCTAAACTCATTAAATTACAAGAAAAAAGTTGTTAAATTGCGAGAAATAAAATGTTGAGAATAAATTAATTGAATTTCGAGATAAAAGTCGAGAATAAACACACTCGTGTCACGTTTATTTCATCTAGTTAGGTTGGAGAGTATGATACGATCGACTGGGTTTGAGTCCGTCTTTTGCCAAACTCGCTTTTCATCCTTTTCTCATCACATATATTGGAAAAGTGGAAATCAATTGCTTAATAAGTATTTAAAAATAATGTATTAATTAGGTAGGTTTAGTGTTACTACAGTAAATCCACTGTAAATATTAATTCGTGGATTAAAAAGTATTCTAGCTGCATTGTGTTGTTACACAGTGTTTCTCCTGTTTTCCGTGTCAGTGTTGTTTTTGAATTGCAGTGTGGTTTCATCTGCCTTTAAACTAGTTTAAATCACCGTGACATCTGTGGTTTGTAATGGAGAGCTCAGCTCCAAACTCGAACGCTTCTAACAGTGCTGTTCAGTTGGTGGTCGCTTGGTGGTCGCCCATTTG
Organism: Cyprinus carpio; assembly: GCF_018340385.1. Taxonomy (NCBI): domain Eukaryota; kingdom Metazoa; phylum Chordata; class Actinopteri; order Cypriniformes; family Cyprinidae; genus Cyprinus; species Cyprinus carpio. The sequence goes on from NW_024879327.1 coordinate 253,386, forward strand.
TTCTGAGCTCGCGCTGCACTGTCTTTAGGCAGAGCTAATAATGATCCATGCAGCGTGCTTCACACGAGTAGCACTCTTCCGCTTTCGGCGCACTAAAGAAATGACATGTGAGTTATAAAATTGTTGTCACTCACGTTTTACTGATACATCTGGCCTAAAATTTTGTGCTGTCACCTTGTGTTGACATTGTGAAACTGCATAATTTGTAAATTATGATTGAAAATAGTTATATGTACTATTTACACTAAGTGATAACAGCAGCACTTTAGATATTTACACAAAGTGAAAATAGCCATTCTATTTACTTTATGTAAAAGTAGCAGATCTTTGCAATAAGTGTAAATAATAGCTAATTAGATGCTATTTATACTTATAAATACTGGCAGATATTATTTGCACCTCAGTATTGTTGTACATTAATAGGATGCAATAATAACATTGATTTTAATAACAATGATTTTATTTATTGAAAATATTAAATAGATTCTGCCTTACTGGGACAACAAAGCCTTCCCTATAGCCTGCCTACCCCTAATTAATACATTACTATTAAACACTCATTAAGCAATTGATCAGGGCCGACCCAAGCTCTGTTGGTGCCCTAGGGAAGATTTTAGATTTCCGACTTCCCCCAATTAAATAAAAAAAAAAAATACATAAACTTTGATTTTTAACATAAATACTGATAAGTATTAACATAAGCAGTAAATAAACTGTGATAATAAATAAATGGAGATGTTGGAAGGTATTTTATGAGTGAATCTGTTATAATATAAAAGAGACATGAGCTATACTCCCAAACAGAGAAATGCAACCCACAACTATGCCTACAGTGACAAGTACTTATTACAACAAAGAGAAATATGAGCAATATGAAATGCCTGAAATAGTCTAACAGACAACAAAAGCAACAAAATAAAGGCTACGTTTTGTAATTTATTTGTAGATATTAGCCAGCTAGCTAACTATTTAGTCTAATTTCATTTTGTGAATGCTAGATTATAGTCCTAGTCATGGTCTTTTTCAAAAGACATTTAGACACTTTTTGGTGTACTAAAAGCAATCAAGTAATGTAACTGAAATTAAAACAACCTTACAGAAGTTTACATTTATTTTAAAGAAAATAAAGTCAAATAAAATCGGTTAACCTCTATATTGATCTTTTTTCTGCTCCTCTTCTTTGTGTCGCTTCTTGCCTTGTGCCCCTGATAATTTTCTTCTTTCACTCATTTTTTACTTCTTTGTGTCGCTTCTTGCATAAATATCAAAACTATTTTAACTGCATGCGCCATGCATAATTAATGCGTTATGATGATGTATTATAATTACATCATGACGCAGAAAGTGTTTAAATTAGTCCAGTGTGACTTAACTAGCAAGCTAGCTGGTTAACATGTACAAATAAATTACAAAATGTAGCCTTTATTTTGTTGCCTTTTTTGTCTGTTAGACAACTTTAGTTATTCCATATTGCTGATATTTCTCTTTGTTGTTTTAAAAATGTATTATTTATTTTGTTGTTTTTTTTGTTTGTTTTTTTGTTTTAGTTATTCCATTTTATAAGATTCACTGATAAAATACCTACAAGGCGCTTCAACATCTCCATTTACTTATCACAATTTATTTACTACTTGGGTTTGAGTCCATCTTTTTGCCAAACTCGCTTTCTTCTTTTCTCATCACATATATTATTGGAAAAGAGTAAAATCAATTGCTTAATAAGTATTTAAAAATAATGTATTAACTAGGTAGGTTTGAGTATTTACTACAGTAAATCCACTGTAAATATTAATTTATTAGTTAAAAAGTATTCTAGCTGCATTGAGGTTGGAATTGCAGTGTGGTTTCATCTGCCTTTTTAAAAGTTAAATCCCTGTGACATCTGTGGTTGAATGGAGAGCTCAGCTCCAAACTCGAAATCAAACGCGTCTAACAGCGCGTTCAGTGATCGAGACCTCGCGAGGTAAACGCACTTATTTGTTCTGAGCACGCGCTGCACTGTCTTAAGTGCAGAGCTAATACTTGACCCAGTCAGCGTGCTTCCACGTAGAGTGCACTCTTACGCTTTCGGCGCACTAATAGAAAATGAACATTGGACAGTTATAAAAATTGTTGTCACTCATCGTTTTACTGATACATCTGGCGCTAAAATTTTGGGCTGTCACCTTGTGTTGACATTGTGAAATGCATAATTTGTAAAAATTATTGATTGGCGGGCCACATATAATAGCCTACATTTCATAGACAAGCTGCGGGCCATTTTGAAATTCCTTCACGGGCCGTAGGTGGCCCGCGGCTGGACTTTGGCCCCTCCGCCCAGATGCCATTTACTCTCAAGTCTTGGTGTAGAACTCTCATCACATGAGAAAAACTTAGGCAATGATCAGACTGTGGTATATATTGCTAAGTTCTGGTGCTGGTAGTCCCTTGAACATAACGCAAAACGACTATTTAAATCAATTTGAGTCGCCAGATTGTTCAGACTGAGGGCTTATCCACACGAAGCCAATAATTTCCCCTATATCCGGTCTATTTTTTTTCCCCTCGTAATAAATATAAAGTGTGTACACTCTCAGAAATTATCCACGCACACAAAACCTTTGAAAGACCTGGGCAATGTATGTATGTATACATTCCAGACTTAGTAGGGGAGCTGTAGCTGCCACAGAGACCACTAAAAATGGGGGAAAAAGCCTTGGACATGCACATGAACCTTGCACGCTGTATACAATCCAACACAACAACAGCAAAGCTAATAAAGTTAGTAAACTAAGTTTTCCGTCAGTATCATCTGCCCGTAACACAGCATGTAGTCTTCAGCCATGTTGTTGTTGCTGTTAGTGACTTTAGTAACTAGTGACACACCTCCGAGCTCCAGTCTGCCCTGATGAGGAGAGATGAGGGAGAAAAGCGGCGAAGAGTCCTCCTCATGGGCTATTAGGGCACCTGTTACATAAATAGCACTGGTTCACTATTTAATTGTGACTATTTAAAGGAGCTTTTATTAAAGGCAGACTATTTAACTCTTGATATCCTACAAAGCCTCTTCTGGTAAGCATTTCTGAAGCTGGTAAGAAATGACTTGAATTCTAACACAAGGTCTGTATGTGTTGAATTGTTGAACTGATGTAGGGGTTGGATGCTGATCAGCAAGAACATTTGAGAACTTGTTGCCAGGTAACAATAAACACAAACTCACCAGATGTGGTGTGATTAGAGGGAGACGTCTGTGGTTTTGGTGGACCCCAGTGAATCGTTACACTCTTCAGAGGCGGTTGGTTACCCTGTAATCATTTTAGTGTAAGATTAGTACACTCCAATTTTTTGGTTTTCAGAAAAAGAGCATTTTATTTGGCATAAAAAGCTCTGCTTACTGATGTAAGTTCAGAGAACAGAACAAACAGAAGAACAAAAGGCGTTCTCTAGGGGTTTTTCTGGGAACAACAGTGTGTGAGCACACTTTTGGAGCTCTCTCTCACCTTGTCTCCATTCTCCTCTCAACCTCCTCATCCACAAAGGCGAAGGACTCCCAGTTGACCTGTGCCCCCCCGGGCTGGAACACGCCCTCACATGGACATAAACCACGCCTCTCGGCTGAAGTGCCACCAATCCAAGGCGACCTGAAGTTCACATCTCTCAATGGAGCCAAGAGAATCATTGACTGCTGGGGAAATAATTTACTTTTTTTATTTAAATTTTTTAATAAATTTCGAATTTTTGGCCAAAATAAAGGACCACACCAACTTTTATAGTGGGCAATACTGTTGAAAAGAGACCAGCTTAGTTGGTGCATCGTCGGCATGCATTACCTAGCTTTTTAAAACCACCTTTAACCAGCAAGACATGCTTGGTCAACACAGCTTCTCTGAAAGACCATACTGGCAGACTATTTAACCAACATGAATTTGCTGATTAACGATAGCTGGCTTGTGCATGTTTTCTGCCTCAGATTAAAAAGTCACTGTAAATGTATATCCAAACCTGCAAACTTTGTTACTGTAATTGCAATTTTATTTGTGCTATTGGGAAAAGCTTTAATAGGGAACATTATTTACTGTTAACTAGGTGCTTATTAGCATACATACACTAGCTATTGGATTGGATTATTAGTACTTATAAAAAACATACTGTATTAACGCATGACCAGATTCTAAATCCTTAACCCTAAGACCAATACCTGAAACATACTACTATAACACCTTCTGTAACTTATTATGACACAAGAAGCAGTAATTAGGAGTAGTATTACAGGGGACAAACTTCTCAAAACTCAAGGTTTTACTGGGACATTACATCTAATCATTGCGACTGTTTCTCATACCATTGACCTTCACGTACTTTGCAACTTTATCATCGCAATTTGCACTTTATTACTACACCGATCAGAGTTTGTATTGTAATTGTTATTTTATTTTTTGCTTCAACACTGCCAACGATATATCTGAAAATGTGATTTTATATATTTTCTCACAATTGTGATTGTTTTTTCTCGAACAGTTGGCGCCTTTAATTTCTGGATTAATGGCACTGTTTGGGTGATTGGAGATTTTAACCATCTCACCAATTCTATAAAAAAAAAGTTACTGGTGTGAAATTGGAAAATACGCTGGTATACTGATAGCCTTGCAGTATGACTTACTATTGAAGCGTTGTGACTGTTTTCTCATAAAATGTTTGGTCTTTATTTCTCTCAGTTGTGAACTTGCACCATCTCACAATTCTTGCCAATGTCACTTTAAAGCTCACAACTGGAACTATGTTCACTTAATTACAAACTTTTATTTTTTTAATTGAAACGTTATATCTTACATGTTTTGGCTATATAATTATAGCTGAGAATGTGACCTCTTTTTGTAACTGACTTTATTTCTGATAAACTGGAACTTTTTTATGATTCGCACAATTAACCTTTTAGGTTTGTACTCTAGAGGCGTACCGATGGTTTTCAATACAATATCTCCACAGATGTGACCTTGGTATATCACACTGTACAATCTTACTTTAATAGTTCCAAAAGGTGACCTTTGTTCTTTGTAATTTAGCAATATTGCTCATAAAGTTTTTTTTGACTATATGGGATACGTGTTTCCATTCTAGGGTGTGTCTACTATTTGAATAGTAAATTCATGCCTGGTCCTAACACTGGCCTTTTTCAATAGGAAATATAAATCTGCCAATTATGAATCACAAAGTGGTCTGTTACACCCACAACACAGACCGTTGGAGTCACACGCGGGGCTGGATTGGTGATGGGTGGAGAGGACGTGGACTCAAGGAGATTCTTCAGATCTCTGTGAGTGGACGTGAGGCGTGCACGAGAAACTTTTATTTTCTTCACCATGATGTCACTCAACACAGATAGTGCCATTTACTGCCATGCAGGAGAAAGAGAGAGAGACAAATATTTTATGTCAAAAGACCAAGGGACAGTTTCTGTGAATTTTTTCATTTCTTTCTGTCGGGACAGCCCGACCCATCAGAAATAAACTCGCCTAAAGAAGTTATACTTTTTGAAGGGGAAAACAGGTCAAGATACTATCATATATTCACATGCACTAATCACGTCTAAAAATACACCAGTTCTCTAGAGATCTGGTAGTGGTACCTGATGTGGCCAAAGCTGACAAGCTCTTGAAGTCATAAAGGGCAGCTTTTTGACTTGAATACTGGAGTCATAAAGTACTGAGAAGGCTTTGTGTAGACCCTGTGCCACCATGTTGGCGAAAAATCACGGCCACCATCATGGGCAGGATCAAGGATGTGTGAGATTTGACCAGTCAGTTCACAACAGATGAATGCTGTTGAAACTGTTGTGTGTGACGGCTCCTGTCATGGCTGAGCTGCCCCTACACACATAGGGAGAAGCAGGTGGTCACTGCAGGGACCGATGCAGAAAAATTTGAAAGACAAAGTAGCCACCAATATGAGAAGAATAAATCTGACTACTTTAACAGTTTAAATGGATTTTAGGGTGTGTAGGACTAGCTGGAAGGGGGAATAATTTGCAGACCTATCATGCTAGCCTCCAGGCAGGATTTGGTACACAATCCCATCAAAACAGAATTCAGCGTTTCGAGGAAACAGCGTGCCGCCATGATCTCACCCACGGCCCAAACGGCCGAATGCTGCTCCTGCTTATTGAAACACTATCATATTATCTCAGTCACATGACAATTAAATATAATGTATGAATCTCATAATGTATGCAATCTCCCTGCAAAGCCTACGGTATCGTATTTGCTATGCAAAATTTCTAATCTAAGGCCTACTAAAATTATTAACAGTGATCAAAACTTTGCTGAAAAAATCTGTTGCCTTCTGTCATCTGATTGAATCCGTTTATTGGTTTACCATTTTAGCAACAAAAAAGCATTTAGTATAGCTAATTTTAAAAATATCCACATGGTACACGTCTTTTTGATGTGAAATCTTTACAAATTTTAATGAAGTAAAAGCAGCCTTGGCAAGAACACATTTTATATTGTTACTAATATTTCAAGAAAACACACCTACTGGACTAAAGCTACTTCCATACATAATTTTTAGAAAAATCATTTTTAATGTGTGTGAGTATCTAATATGATACATCTGGCTTTTGAGGAATGTTATATTTTTGCATATCTCCCTCATCATTTGTATTGTACTGAATTATATGTTTTGCCCCCACAATTAAAAAAAACATCCAGAGCTTTAATCATAAAAACTAAGCATTTAAATATCCTCTTACGAACCTACTGCTATTAGGTTGAAAAATTATAGCATGACAAACTGATAGTTTATATGCATTTTACATAATTAGTCTGCTATTCGGTTATAAACATCTGATTTTCATTACAATTTACCAGAATTGCATCTTACTTTGGCCAAATATATATCAGCAACTGAACTAAAGTGCATATTGCTTTGCTCCATTTGGGTCCTCCTGAATAAAATTGAGGTATTTTTTTTCCGTATGCATGTTGTCACGATTCACCATCGCTGGAGTGCCAGTGAGCTCCTCTAAAGGGCAGTCCCATCCAGTACTCTTGCCATTCAGTCAGGACTCCATTTCCATATCCGTTGCCCGGACTCTCGCACTCATTACCAGTCCAGCTGCTCATATTAGTAGGTCGATAGATGGCACACACACACCTTCGCTGGTGATTGAATGTTGATTAGATCTCATGTTTCCTAGTTTCCGTTTTCTCAGTCCCCCTGCTTCCTTTGCCTTTGTGGTTTGATCCCTGGACTTTTTCATTGATTATGATTTGTTTTGCTGCCTTCTCTGACCATTGCGTGACTTGTGAGATTACCTGTTTTCCCTTGCCCTAGATTTTGGTGTTTGCTGATGGTATGACCCTGGCTGTTCGGACTATGCTCTTATGGAATAAAGCCTGCCCCTGATCCCCACTTTGTTTGTTAGGGCCTCCCTTCGGATAACAGAAATCACCCAGCCACACCCCGATCCCGCGGCGTTTTTGAGCACATCCAGGCCAATCATGGACCCGTCTGGTCAAGCTTCTACACTTTTTGGCAAAATTATATTCTTTGATTCTTCGTACTGTGTCCGTTTTCATGAATGCGATTTCGTTTTAATGACTTTTTTTTGGTTGCCAAGCCCAGAGACTTTTTTGCATATATGTTAACCCTCCCAGAGAACTTATCAACACATGGCCGCCCTTCCAGAGCGAGTTGTCCCATCATGGCCACCATTCCAAAACCTCATCCCATCATGGCCGCCATTTCTAGAAGTCCGTCGTTGTCGTCATGGTTCTCTGTTTCCCTATCCGTCTGGTCACTGTCTTACCCCGCCGTCACTGAGTTTTGTCCCGTCATGGCTGCCGTTCCATGAGCCCCTCGTCCCCATCATTTCCACCTTTCCTGAGTCCCTCGTCCCGTCATGGCCTACCATTCCAGAGGGCTCTTCTCATCATGGCTGCTGTTCCGGAGTCTCATTCCATCAAGCCCTTCCAAGCCAGAGCCTGCTTCCCTTCCAAGCCTGCCAAACCAGTGTCTGCTCACATCATTCTTTCCAAGCCCAGGTCCTCTCCACAACACGGGCCAGCACTCAAGAGGATTGTGAATATGTGCATTTGAAAACAAAGTCAGTCAAGTCCCAAGGAGTTCGAGACTGGAATCCGAGCGCAGAGGACCCTTGAGCTGGTGTCAGTGCAGGCTGCTGTCGCTAAGGCGAACACGCTCTCCCAGAGCCAATGCAGACCTTCAGCGCTCACTGAGACCAACGCAGACTTAGTACAATTAAGTGACATGTTTTTCAACGTTCTCAAGCCTGCTGGCTGCTACTCACTCCATTTTTACCATGCACAGTGTCATCAGTCTCGGAAATAGACAAAGTACTGTCAGAGAGGGCTCCTGATCCCGAGTCTAGCCCAGAGAGGGCTCCTGATCCTGAGTCTAGCCCAGAGAGGGCTCCTGATCCCAAGTCTGGTCGATAAAGGGCTTCTGTTTTCCGAGTCTAGCTCAGAGATGATTTCAGTCCATGACCAATGTCCCATGTTTATTTCCACTCCTGATCTCATCTTGTGTCTGCTTCAGCCTCGGAACAAAGCTCAGTGTTCATTCCCGCCCCTGACCTTAGTCTAGTTCTAGAGTCTGCTCCAGAATTCGCTGGATTCTCGGAATCCATTTCCAAGCCTCCTCCAGCCCCTGAATCGGCTCCAGTCTATGAGTCTGATCTAGAACCCGCTCTAGTCCATGAAAATGAGCCAGAGTTCACCCAAGTCTAAAAGTCCTGATCCAGAGTCTGCTCCAACTTATGATTCTGTCCCAGAGCTCACTCCAGCCCTTGAATCTGTCCCAGAGTCCCACTCCTGTTTTCCAACCTGAGGTGGCAACTTCTGTTGCAGAACCTCCCTCTGACAGTAGCAGCACACTTTCCTGAGCTCATGGTGTTCCCCTGACTCCTATGTTCCTACCACGGACACTATGTTTGAACTCTCCCTGTTTCTCCACTGAAGCTCCTTTTGTGCTACCATTGCAGAAACCTCCAGAGGTGGCGGGGGTATTCGCTTCACCTCCTTTTAGGATAAGGGTGTCCACTTATGAATTCTATATCTGTCCTGACTGGAGTCATGGAGACCGTCAGTGAATCTCCTGTCAATACCCGTCTCGGCCACAGAAACTGTTCATGAACTCTCTGCCCTGGCTGTCAATGAGACTGCCTCATGAATTCACTCAATGTCCTGTCCTGGGCCAAGAATGCCATTTCTGAACTCTCAATCTGTCCTGTCACTATTAAGGAGACCGGTCTTCTGAACTCTCAGTCTGTGCTGTTATGGCTAAGAAGACCATTTCTAAGCTCCCAGTCTGTCCTGTCACAGCCATGGAGACTCGTCTGTGAACTCTTTTGCCTGTCCTGTCAGGGCTATGGAGGCCATCGGTGAACTCTCTGCCTACCTTGTTACGGCTGTAGAGGCCATTGTTTTTCTCTCTCTGTGCTCTCTGTTCCAGTTTTTACTTGATCCGCCTTGGGTCCTTTTCTGCACCATCAGCTCCACCCTGGGATCGTCTTGGGTCGTCTGCTCCATGGTGGGGATCTTCAGACACCGTCTGCTCTGCTGTGGTGGTCTTCTACTACACCATAGTGGTCTTCAGTTCCACTCTGGGAATCTTCTGCTCTGCCATGGTATTCTTCAGCTCCCGCTTGCTCCACCCTGTTGCTCTTCAGCTCCACCTGCTCCACCCTGGTGGTCTTCGGCTCCACCCTGGCTGCTCCCTGCTCCACCGGCTCTGCCCTTGGTTCCCTGTTCTGCCAGCTCTGCCTCAGTCACCTGTTTCTTACCCTTCCTCATGGACTTGGCCCTCCACCCCTCCCCCTGTTCCGCCTCTGCTCCACCTCCTCCGGGACTCTGGGCTGTTGAGGATCATCTGGAAGCCGCTTCTTGGTGGGGGAACTGTGTCACAATCACCAGCTGGAGTGTCCCATAGCTCCTCTAGAGGGCACTCCATCCTATACCTTGCCATTCACTCAGGACTCAATTTCCCATAATCCTTTGCACGGACTCATCAGAAAACTCATTACCAGTTCACAACTGCATCATATTAGAAGGACTATAAGAATAGCACACACACACTCTCTTCGCTGGTGATTAAATGTTGATTAGCTCTTCCACGTTTTCTAGTTTCCGTGTTTCTAGTTTCCCTGTTTTCCTGCCTTTGTGTTTTTTTTTTCCCTGGACTGTTTCCTTATTTATGATTGTTTGCTGCCTGCCCGGACCATTGCGTGACTTGTGGATAATTCTTTTGCCTTTGCCCTGGATGTGTTGTTTGCTGGTGTTTGACCCTGCCTGTTCCGACTACACTCTATGGAATAAAGCCTGCATGTGGATCCCCACTTTGTTGTCATGCCTACTTTCATGACACTGCTATATCAAGCTATATGAGACATGAAAGTACAAAAATATGCAATTTCTTGTTCCATTTAAAAAAAATATATATTATTTTACAAGTCAGGATTCACAAGATTAATATTATACTAGCCATAACCGTTAAATATTTGTTTTAAATATAATGTTTTATTTAAATTATATCAGGACTTATGAACACTGAGATATAAACAAAATTATACTTCCAATACAGTAAGCAAAATTAATTGCTAGGTCCTCAGAATGTTATATGATATATGATTATATAATAAAATAGAATGACTGACCCAATATAAAAACAGGCATGAAGGCTCCAGAACGGGACCGGCATGTAGTAGTAGAAACAGCAGACATCCAGAACTATAAGTGCACGAGAGACAAAAAGGAAATGAGCATTTATACAGCAATACATGATGGCATTTGGCTACAGAAATATTTCTTCAACAAAATGAGCACCTTCATGACGAAGAAGAGGAGAAGGATGACGAAGACGCTGACTTGTGATGGAGCCAGGCAGCAGAGCGACCCAATCCAGGTGGAGCTGGTGAACCCCAGATCTTTGTCCACGTGAAGTTATCAAACAGTGAATTAATGCACTCTCTGGGCATCAGCTGTGTGACAAAAGGGAAAACAGAGACTCCACATAGAAGAGACTTCCAAAGGACTTCATTCACGATGTAGCAGTGAAGGGAAACAGCAGCTGCCTGGTGAGTCTCAAGCAGCTCTTTAATGACAGTGTTATGGTTAAATAAACTAGCAAATCTAGGCTCAATTTTGTTACAATGAAGTAGTCATATTCAGAAGGTGAGATCCCTTTCTCTTATAATGGTGTAGGAACTGGTACGTACGGTAATTTCACAATTTAAAGGTGAAATATTTTACCACAAAAATGAAAACCAATCTCTAGAAAATATTAGTAATATGATAAATATGCATATCAGATGAATAAAAATAATTAATTCAGTGCTATGCAAATTTCAAATATTCAAAGGCTGTTTTTAAAATTTGGTTCTTGCAAACAAAAGAAAAAGACGTCTGAACTGGGCAAGGTTTCAGTAACACTGCTGTATGGACATCTGCTTAAAATGTATTTGTGCAGTATATACAAGCAAATACACACCTCTCCAGCCATGAACTGGCCAAAGCCCGGAGGAAATGTGAAGGAGGCTATAATTAGTGTCACTGCACCAGGGTAAATCAACCGGCTACAATAAACAAACACACACAGATATAATTACACTGTAATAGTGTATTATCATAATATTTTGATGTTATTAATGTCACTGTCAATGCCATATGCAATACAAGAGAAATAATAGAATAATCAATTTATTTTTAAGTTAAAAACTGGTTTGTAAAATGAGTTTATGTGTAAATGGTGACTTGCTGTTTTGTGAGAAATCGTGTAAGCGCCGTGGTCTCCTCATGATCAGAACAACTTGTCTGTTCAGATAGACAAAGAATGCCCCTAGAAAACCCACATGAGATCCTACAAACACAAACAAATTTAGAAACAAACACCGAAAGATTGACATTTATTTGAAGATACACAATATTCAACAATCATTTTAGATGCACATATACATAATTAATAACTACACATACTGTACATGAAATATACAGTACATAGACACACACTAACCCACCACCCGATTATGGCAAAAGCTGGCAGTTCTTGAAGGTCAAAGGGGAAATCCATACGAAAGTTTGTACGAAACAGCGCTGTTATCGTAACTGTGGGAAAAAAACAAACATGTTTTTAGTCATATTTAAGCAAAATCACTGTTGTTCTGAATATCAGTGCTGATATTTACAACGACAAAAAGTATGCATGTGTAATATTTGCTTTTTTATACAACAGGTTCAATAAACATTGTTAATATTAAGTAGATGCAACACTGACGCTTTGCCTATTATTTTTCCTCCAATGAAATAGTTAAACATGAAGAGAAAACATGATGAATTGTTGCTTGACTTCAAGCCAATAATGATGTCTGTTTTACTGAAACACAATTATATAAAAACTAAATAATAGTGTGAATACTTCAGTGACTCACTCATCTACTGCTGTAACAACATAACCTGCAAAATAAGTCACTGAATAATCCCAACCGCCGAAAGTCTGTCTGAAACATGCAAACACACAAGCAGACTGACAGACACTGTGAAAGGTCTCAGTGCTGTTGGACTGTACATTAGCACTTTTGGAACATTGCTTGGCTGATCAAAACTGAGGGCTGGAAATAAATGTTGTAGAATGTATTTCATTTATAGAGCTCAGTAAGCAGTGGATAGCTTGACATATAGCATGAAATTAATTTATTATAAATGTATCAATATCTGTTTGTGTGTGTGCGTCTCACCCAGAATCTTTGGTCCACACACTGACAGTACTCGGAATATGAAGGCACTGAATGTGGCAGCGAAATATCCTCTCCAGTAATTCCTCACAGCAAAATAATGTTGACGTGACCTCAATACTGAACAACACACCTGAAGAGAGAGAGAGAGCAAGAGTAAAAATAGATAAAAAAGAAAGTTAAATAACAGCAGAGAAAGCAATTTAGAGAGAGAACATGAGAGTGCAAAAGATGTGAATAGTAATAAAAACAAATAATAATAATAATAATAATAGCTGAAAATAATTATCAATTGATAAATCATTTGATTAATAATAATAATAATAAAAAAAAAAATTCATACATATTTCCCTAAACAATCTGCCACGGTCAATCAAACAGTTAGCCCTGCCCAAAACTCACTGTATTGGGTTGAGACAGTGTTGCTGTGTCAGGCTGGTCAGTATGCACAAACAAACCACCAAAGTAATAGAATGCAATACATTTGGGTTTCATGAGTAAAAATACCATTAATTTTCTCCATAGGTTATTTGGGTAACACTTTAGTACAGGGACAAATTCTCACTATTAACTACTTGCTTAATAGCATGCCTATTCATAAGATATTGGCTGTTTATTAGTACTTACAAAGCACATATTTTGCACCACCATATTCTACATCCATAATCCTAATCCTACCCAATACCTAAAGTTAACAACTACCTTACTAACTATTAATAAGCAGCAAATTATAAATTTTATTGAGGCAAAAGTCATTGTTAATGGTTTGTTAATGACGAGAATTGGACTTTAAAATAAAGTGTAATCTGATAACTTATAAACCTTTAAAGGCAGAACTACTGTGACTAATACTTTTGTTTAAAAGCTATCAGTCCGCACTATTTCAATTTATTTCTTACATAACTGTGTTTAATAGTGTTATTCCTGGTGAAAACAATGCTGCCCATGATTCTGTAGAGAAATCCGACAAGCAAATATATATATTTCATAGCAGACTTATGCATTTAATAATAAAGTTATCAGACTGACAGAGTGAGAAAAAGAGAAAGACAGAGATTAAGCGTGAATGAATCACAAGTCTATGCGTCTCTCAACAGTGTTCACAGCAGCGTCTCTACTAATAATGAAACTGTAAGTTTATCTGTTTCAAGAACAGCGCTGGATTACCTCGCTTGTGAAAACTACACTCAGCTTTTAAGTTGAGTTTTACTTATAAAAATCATCAGAGCAGCACTGACAACACATTTCTGTGCACGTGTATGTTTCCGTGTGTGCACGTGTGAGTCTTTACTTAATGTGTGTGTGCGTTTGTATGGGAGAGAGTGGGAGAAATGTGCTGGCCATACATAATTAAATGTAACTTTGTAGAAAAAACATCCCATTGGTTGCTATATTTATTTGCTTGGTCTCGGTTGTTGTGTGTTTCGGTTCTTTTAATGTTGTAAGGACCTTTGAAATAACTGAAATCATTTGGTGAAGTGATATGGACATGTTATGTGGTCAAGACCTGTCTGGAACTACTTTAGTGATGCGTTTCCTGAAAATAATGGCACACCATAAAACATTCATCAACCAATCAGATTCAAGTATTAACAGCCCTATAGCATAAAATAGTAATAATAATAATAATTAATAATAATAATAATAATTAATTAAGTAATATTACTGTGAAAGTATACACGTTTTACACTTGAATCAACCTACCAGTGGCTTATAGTTCTTTTTTAGATATTAAGATTTTAAAAAGTATTTTATCTTAAAAAAATACTTAATGACAGAGTTATGAAAGCTTCACACACAATCACTTTTTGATATCCACATGCACTCTCTAAAAGTACTTAAAACGTTCTGGCACACTCTTTATCAAGCTCTCCTCTGAGTATACACTCTCTTTATGAACCATAAAACATGCACAGCATATGAATGTATAACACACAGGTGCTTTTAACTGTAAAGTGTGATGAGCTTAATTATTCAGCAGGCATCAAGCTGAAAAAGAAGGAAGAGGAACTGAAAAACAATTAGGATAGAAAGAAGGGGAGATTTTTACCTCCAAGGGGGTCCCAAAACAGCAGCCCACCCCAACAGCACATCCTACTGGTCAGTATGTCTGTGTAACCATAGGGGTTCTACTGACACCGAGACAGAGAGAGAGAGAAGAGAGAGAGAGAGAGGGAGTTTGAGGTGAAGGCAGAAAAGAAGAACGAGAGTGTTAGAGGGGAGGGAGATGAAGGGATGTAAAAAGAAGAATAGATTAGGAATGTCAGTGGGTACATTGCGTGGGAGGAAGAGAGAAGTAAGCATGAAAGAAAAATAAGAAGAAAGAAGATGCTTATACATAATACAAAGCAATGCATGCTGGGTAAAAGTGGGCGTGACTTGCCTCCCACTGGGGCAGCGAAACAGGTGGCCACTCCTACTGCACAGGCACACACCAGCAGGTCCTGAACATGGGCACTATTCTGGGTAATTTGGGTGGGGTTAAAATAACAGCATCAGGACACCACACATCCAAGACACATGCCAAAAAAATACCATCACTATTAATAAAGACAGACAAAAATAATGAGGTGTTGGGGAGAGACAATGAGACAGGGATAAAAAGAGAATACAGGGAATGAGAGGACAGACATATGCAATTAGTATAACTAGCATTTATGTCAATTCACCAACATAGAACACGCAGTCAAATTGTAATATTAAACCGAGTATAACATTCAAAAGCAGTTCATCGTAATCCTTTAACTGTTGATCAGAGACAGGTTTTGGCATCTGGTCCCCTACTCATAAAATAACTTGTGATGGCTGTGGTGTGGAGTGGGAATTTATATGCCAATGAGAGGTAACTTGATCCTAGATCAGCAATTAAGGTCACCAGCTTCTGAAGAGTAACGCACACACTCGTGCCACACACACACACACACAGGAGAACAAACTCACAGGGGCTGTTTTTTTACCTCATACACACCGGTGAAGATGGGACATGATCCTGCTCAGCACTGCCGCACATATACTGGCAATATGCACAAAAGGACCCTAAGGATTTAATGGAAGATATGAATTAATAAAACTGCAGCAGATGAACATCAATGAGGAGTTTATGTAACAAAATTCATTTCTCTGAATCCAACAAAGAGCCGCAATTAGTGATGCAACCGGTTAGCAAGATAACTGAATTAATAAATGAACAGAAGAATATGAAAACAAGAGAATGGGGATGGATGGATGCACAGACAGACAGATACAGAGAACGACAGAATGACAGACAGACAGACAGACAGACAGTCTCGTGTAATCTCGTGGGGATAAAATTTTGGCAGAGATATCCTTGTGTTATCCTGTGGGTGGCGCGCTAATGCTGATTGACATGCTCAAATTAATGTTACATGCATAAAATGCTGTTATAATAATTGCCTTAATATAGTATTTATCACCTCCAAATATTGATTTTAGATTGCTACAAATTGTGGAGCAATTCGGGTGAGGAAAGAAGATCATATGTCTATTCTCTCGAATAAACAAAAACATAACAGAACCATATAAAGGCTATTCATGTGAGCACATTTAAACAAAAGGATTAAACGTATAGCCTACTTTGTTAATTTGATCCACTACTCCACATACAAAAAAAAATAGACATGCCAACTAGTTACTGACCTGATGCAGACACATAGCTGAAGCGGATTGATATATGTGACCCTGGACCACACAAAACCTGTATTAAAGTCAATTTTTCAAAATAGATATGTATATGTCACCTGAAAGCTGAATAAATAAGCTTTCCATGGATGTGTGTGATTTATTAGGATCGGACAATATTTGGCTGAGATACAACTATTTGAAAATCTGGAATCTGAGGGTGCAAAAAAAATAAAAAAAAAAAACAAGAAAATCGCCTTAGCATGCATATTACTAATCAAAAATTAGGTTTGATAGATTTACGGTAAGAAATTTGCAAAATATCTTCATGGAACATTTTACTTAATATCCCAATGATTTTGGGCATAAAAGAAAAAATCGATAATTTTGACCCCTATACAATGCTTTTTTTGTTTTTTTTTAGCTATTGCTAAACTTATACCCCCAGCGACTTAAGACTGGTTTTGTGTTTCCAGGGTCACATTATGTCTTGTTTGAGCTCCGGAGGTCTCAAGCACTATCTGCCCCGCTTAATATCATGTATACATGCCTGCTAAAGCCATGTACGGGATTTTAATAAATACTGCGTACTTTACGACTTAAAATATATCTAGAAAAATCCAAAAATATGTTGCAGAATTGCAACACATTTACGATTGTATTTCTGATTCAGTTTTATATAGAGTGATTATGTGATATGTGAAGGTATAGTATTATCTAGTTAGGATGTATTTTTTATGCCAGTGTCAAAGATAAATTTCTGTTCATGAAATCGGACACAGACGAGAGAACAGACCGACAGACAGACAGACAGACAGACAGACAGACAGACAACAGACAGACATCAGACAGACAACAGACAGATAGATATATGATAGTAATAGATAGATAGATGATAGATAGATAGATAGATAGATAGATAGAATAGATAGATAAGATAGATAGATAGATCGATAGATAGATAAATAAATAGATATATATTTTATACTTCAATAAATAGTGCACATTTATATATAACGATATAAAAATATGAATGTAACAGAGAGGTCCACCTCCGTCCCGATGGCATACCACTGCCCAGCCCAGCTGTAAAGACCGATGACTTTAGCCACAAACGCCTTGAGCGTCAGATACTCCTTTAACACCACAACCTCTGAGGATGGTCTTGAGTTCAGTGGATCCCCGAGCCTGAAGGACAGAGAAAAAGATTTTCAAGAGAGAGGGAGTAATGCACTGAATTAATCCATGAGACATGAAACCATTCCACACAGAGTGTAGATCTTGTCCACAACTGATTATAAAAGATGAAAAAAGATTGGTGTGTATCCTCCCAGTCTGATGTAGCACATGAAACGCTATCAAAACAATTGTGGTGAGGGGAGGTGGAGAAAGTAAGCCGAAAACGAGACTGTGATGATCACATCTTGAAAGAGGGCACAAAAATTAAAATTTGAAGTGTTTGTGGGCGTGGTTTGAGGTGGACTTGAGGACAAAAAGGAGACAATAATATGGAAATTTAAAAAGCATAATAGCTGAGTACATATGATTGAACAGAGAGACACCAACTAATTTGTGACATTGTGAGCAATAACCAGAATAGAGATGGGGAAGGCCAGAGTAAAAGAACATAGGACAAACAGCAATAATACAGAGTAATAAAAGCAGGAATGAGAGGACGTACACCAATACGAATACACAAACCGATAGCTTGTGGAGAGAACCAGATGACAGAAGAGGGATGCAAACACGACGAGGATGATGGGATATGAGACCCAGGCCATATACGCAGAGCCAACATTCCCCTTCACTCTCCGTACATCCACTTATATGCTTCCAGATAAAAACAGAAAGGTTGAGAAAATTTTCACTGTAAGATATTTTTTTATTTGCTCACATATATGATACACACATTCAATTTTGGTGTTGATTCAATTTAATGAATTATACTTAACGTCAAAATTAAACTATTTAGGTTTAATTAAGGCACAATGTTTATCTTTGAGTAATACTTTTTTTTAATTTTTGCTATTTTTCTTCTGACAGTTTTTAATGCATATACTGCGTACTGTACAATTATTAGAAAGTTTTGACTTGTATAACTATTTGTGAGTATTCTTATTTCTTATTCCTGATTATTCAGAGCCTACCACAATTATGTGTATTACAATTTTAGAGGTATTGTGTAATGCTTTAAATTTACATTTAAAGTCATTTAGGAGACGCTTTTATCCAAATCGACTTACAAATGAAGGACAATGGAAGCAATCAAATCAACAAAAGCAATGATATTGCAGAGTGCGGCTATAAACAAGTCTCAGTTAATGCAGACACACTTACCAACGTTTTTTAAATCATATAATAAATAAAAAGAAAATTTAAATCATAGAAAAGGAAAAGAATGGAGTCAAGCTAGTGTTAATATGCCTTTTTTTGCTTTTGTTAACTGTATAATAAATAACAAGGAAAACAGATAGAATACAAAAGATAAGAGAAGCTAGTGTTAGTTTCTTTTTATTTTAGCTTCGCTAAATTATTTGGTTAAACCACTGGGATGTCACAATGGACTATATTACAGATTTCCTTGCTACATTTTTGGACCTGGGAATATTTCAGTTACATTGCTGTCTATTGAGGGTCAATAGTCTTCATTTGTGTTCCAAAGATGAACAAAGTTCGTAAGGAATAGGAACGACATGAGGGTGAACAATTAATGCCATCAATTTTCAGTTTTGGGTGGACAGTTTTGAATTGTTGACATTAGTTTAATTAGTACTAGACATTAGTACTTTTCAAAAATTATGTTAATCTTAATGTTAATTTAAATATTTACTAACACGTTAAAATCAAAAGTTGCAATCTGCTAATATTCTAAGTTTACCATGAATGACAACAATAAACAGTTTGTGACACAATAGACCTGCTCCTTGTTAGTAATGTTAGTCGTGCGTTCACTAACACTAACTAATGAACCCTATTATAAAGCGGTGTCTAAATAGAAGAATAACAGTTAAAATAGTAAGGCCACAACTATTTCACAATATAACAGAGCTTCTCATACATTTTTGCTTAAATATATACAGATTTAAAGTGACCACCAAATAGGAACATTTACCTTGTAGTCTCTTGGCACTGTCATAGTCCATGCGCCACTCTAACCAGAGCCATAGTGAGACCGAGAAAACCAGGAAGATCCAGTCCTCGCCCACTTTGTTGGTCACATATACCTCTGGATCCGCCAGGCCAGGCAGTCTGCAATGCAAACCCCCCCACATTCTAAACAGCTAATTCACTTTAGACCAGTGCACTTGATTTGTTAGGGTAAACAGAAAGGGTTTTCATTTGCCACTCACCCTGGCATTTTGGAATAGGGTCCGTAGCTTCTTTATAGAGGAGGACGGGGCTTAAACCTGGTGTCATGGGCCCCCGCATCCAGGCTGACATGAATGTGCTCGGCCATTGCCTCTCCTGGTTGCCTTGGCATTGCCGGCATAGCCTCTTCTCTTCCATTGCCTTTCAGTCAACAGACGTGTTGCCTCCCGTCTGGCATATTACCCAGCTGCTCCCTAGAATTCCCCATACAGCTGAAAAAAGACAGAATGCGGGTTTTCTACAAGGAACAGAAATGACCCACATGACCACCCGCATAGATCCAGTGACGAGTGAAGAGTGACCAATCGAAGAAAATTGAAGAAAATCAATGGAAGGAAAATCTAGATGATGTGGATAACTGCAATTTAATGGTGAAAAACCTTTGATTTCACAATTTCTCATATGTGCACATTGGTTCAGTGTGATTGTGTGCATGTGAGTACTTGTGGAAGTAGGAACTGAAGGGAATCAATGCAAGGTGTGTGTGGTGGTGAGTAACAGTCATTTATATATGTTCAGACATAAATAGTCGTGGCTGTCTAACAGGGCAGAAATGGCAAAAGCGCTCCCCCGAGATCTCTCAGTCATACGTACAGTACACACACATGCACAAGATTCAGCCGAAAATGTAGTACACAAAGTTTCCTAACTATACTGCACCACTTAAAAAAGCCAAACACCCCAGAATGAAAGGAATAAACAGATTACGGTCGCCATGAATTGGAAATTGCAACCGTCTTATCTTCTATATTGTGATTTATATTTGAGCGGCTTTATTGGATTGCAAAACAACATAGGGCAGTACTTGATTTAGTCCATCGGGATTTGCTTAGATTGTGGGGATCGATCAGGTAAGTGTGCACTGCAAACTAAATGGAGGGCCATAAAAAATAAGAATCATCAATTTAAATTTTTTTGGTGAGCTACATGAGTACACAAATGCAAAAATAAATGGCTGTCCTTCACGCTCTGGATATTGGCCAGAAAAGGATGAAGTGATCCACCAAGACATTCTTCACCTTCCTTCCATTACACCCAATACTCACGCCTACATAGCATACATTCCTTACCAGCACAGACCCCACATGGTGCGAGACTGGAGAGAATCGGATTCAGCCCCCTCATGCCCACTCAGAGAAACAGAAAAAGATCAATATATACCCACAAATTCAGCATACTTTGAGTATTTATATAAGGCATTTGAAATAATTATAAATACTTTAACAAGGCAAATAAATAAATAAGAGGGAACGACCTGAATAACACTGAAAATAAAGATAAAATAGCAATGATCAAACATTTTGAGGCATCTATTTTTATCACAAATTCTTTTCATTACTTTCAAATGTAAAATCTACTCTAGGTTTGTTTTCCCAATGCAAACAATTTTTGAACTTTTGTGGCACAAAAACTCAATAAGGGCAAAGTTAATTCTCTTTCACTAATAAATGGCTTTTTTTATTTAAATTTATTTATGAACAATTATTATAACAGTAGATCAAGTAGTCAGTCTACATTCAATTTTAAATGGTGATTTTCCCTGTTGAATACATATAATGGTTTAACTAACTACTTTTGCATACTACCCTTCCAAAGTTTTTGAAAAGTTCGATTTTTAATGTGTTTAAAGAATTCTCTTCTGATCACCAAGCCTGTATTTATTTGATCCAAAATGCATTGTGAAATTTCTCATTTCTAATTTAAAACTCTAATTTGGAATATTTTTTAAAAATGTAATTTATTCCTGTGATCAAAGCTACATTTTCTGCATCACAATTGTTTGAGGAAATACAATTAATACTTTTATTTAGCAAGATGCCTTTAAACTTTATTAAAAGTGAGGATAAAGACATTTATAATTGTGTTACAACCAAGATTTTCTACCATTCAGATAAATGCTGTTCTTCAGAACTTTCTATTCATCACAGAAACCTGAAAAAATTCTACTCAGCTGTTTTCAACAAAATAATAATAAATGTTTTTTGAGCAGCAAATCAGAATATTAGAATGATTTCTGAAGAAGGATCATGTGACTGGAGTAATTGATGCTAAATTTCAGCTTTGAAATCACAGTGAATAAACACAATTTAAAATATATTGAAAAAAAAATAGAAAAGTTATTTTAAATTGTAAAAATATTTTAAAATTTTACAATTTTTTTCTGTACTTCTGTTTTTTCTGGGAACAAATAAATGCAGGCTTTGTGAGCAGAAACAGACTTTTTAAAAATTTAAAATATATTATTAAATATACAAATAATAACGTATTATTAATATAAAAACATTATATATATATATATATTATATATATATATATATCTATATATATAGATATATATAGATATATAGTATTGTCTGTATGTTAACTGTTAGCATACAAATAACGTAAAATATTGATTATTCATGTCCCTAACTGTTACTTACTTCTTAATGAGTAAATTTAGAATTAAGTTAGATTTTATAATTTGAATGAAAGTGAACAAGAATGTTGAATTCTATGGCCATGCATTCATAATGGAGACAACCCACCTCATGTGTAGCTGCAGTCTTGAACATACTGTATAGATTTCACATTCTCCACAAAAGCATCTCATATGAGACATCCAGCTATCACACAGCATTTATACACTGCATTTAAATGTGGCGCGGAACACACCGCACACACACACACACACCACACAAGTTCCTATCTAAATATCCTCGAATGACCAGTTTAACTAAAAACCCTTAAAATAAGAAACTTTGGTCTTTTAATCTTTTCTCATCCATCACATTATCATGATAAGATAGCAGAGTTTTGTGTCAGATAGAGTGAAGACCCAAGGTTGTTTCTATCATTGGCCTCTTCAATTTTTCTGAAGTCAGTACAAACTGATTCAGGTGGACAGCGTGAGAGAGACTGTTCTGTAACAGAAAAACATTTACTTTATGACATATTTCCCTCTCTTTCTCTCTTCAAACATCCTGTTTTCTCCCCCCTTCCTACTAACTGATTTCTTTTCCACAGTGCAGAATTAACTTTACAAAACCGGGCCTAAAACTCACAGGGCCTGACCTCACAAGTCACAGCCCTTCTGAAATATCAGACTATGTCTTCTCCTATACAACTGAAATCAATCAACAAATTATAAGCTTCAAGAACAAAAAAAATAAGACAAAAATATACTTTCCAACATGTTATTCTGAGAGAGAAAAAGGCTTGAAGACAAGAGAGAGCAAGAGTATGAAGACAGATCGTAAGAGAGGAGTGAAAGTTTTGCTAAACAGACATAAGCACTGAAGGACATAGTGACTTTGAGAGTTAAATTAAAAACAGTAAATATAATGGTCATTGTGTGCAGTATAAACTAAGAATCTGAGCCTTTACCGACAGACATCGTGTCTTCTGATCAGGAGATCAAGAAAGACTGATTGAATCTTTTTCAGAAGATAAACTTATATCAAATGTAATTATTATTAATCAAAGCATTATTCAATATGAAATCATATGTAATCAAATTATTAGTGTTGGCATTTACTTTTTTTATCAGTAGTTGACAATGAGGAGCAACTCACAATCGCAACATATTTTTCATAAGTGTTGCTCTCTTTTTTCCTTAAGCAGTAAACTTTATAAACGAAATACTAATGAACAAAAAGTATCTAATAATACTAAAATAAATTAATTTCTAGCAAAAATGCTAGAATATAGCACTGACCGTGCATCCCAAGGAGTTCTTTCCGTATTATAACTGCTTAATCTCACCAGATCTGGTCAAAATTCAGAACAGTCTCAAAAGTGTTGATGGGTTCCCTTATCATCGTGCTCTTTTTCCTCTGTCAGTCTTTGTCATCTCTTCCTCTTCGTCTGCCCCCCCTATGTACCTATGTCTCTTCCTCTCCTCCTTTTAACCTTCACAAAATATTCAGATAATAGTAACTGTAGCTGCCTTATAGTGGGTGTCCTGTAGCTTAATATCTAAATAACCAGCAGTACCCATATATGCAGGGTGGCCCTTCATTTACAGACTGCGGTTGACAGTGGGCTGTCAGCACTGTTAATTCCCAGGGACTGGTGGCGTCCTAATCCTGTCTGGCGTCAGCTGAAGTCCACTGCAGGGTCATCTGGATTGTGAACACGTTTTTTTCTGCGTCATTTCATTTATTGTCGTCTGTGCTTAACTTGAATTCCAGTTTAATGAGTGTTGATTGATGTCATCTTTGTGACCAAGTCTACCACACTGTTTCTTCTATTAAAAGTGGTCAAAGTCCCAAATCATAAATTAAATAGATGACTATAAAGAATGTTTTTATAAACATTAAAGTAGGCCATTAATAAAGTGTTAAACTATATAATGCTAGTCCTCAGCCGAATGCTTATCTATGGGCTACACACTCACGCTCCAGAAAAAAGTACAAAAGCTATCAGTGGGGTGGTGCCTTTTTTCAGATTTATACAACTTCAAGGAGTTAGATAGATTTTTGTCAATCCATGTGGAAACAAATCCATGTTTACAAGGTACACTACTAGGTTTAAATTATAAGTGCTTTTGATGATGCTACTGACATTTTCAGGTTAAATGTTGCAGGTTGCCCGGTTAGGCCTAGTTAGAGTTCATAAGTAGCATTGAATGCTGATAAGGATAATTACTGAGAAAACCTTTGCGGGGGGGGGGGGCATATGAAAGGTAAGCATGTTACATTTTATTTATTATTGATTTTTACTGATTGATTACTATGCATATTAGCTAATGTCATACTTTAATTATTATAGTTAAGGTGGTACGAAGTCGTGTTCGAGATGGGGTGTGTCTAATGGTTAGCTATGGCATCGGTGTGTAATACACAGTATTAGGACAAGCTATGAAATCAAAATAGAATAAAAAGATTACATAATAAACAAGCAACTGCAGATCTCAAATTTGTCGGTTCCCCAGAGTCCTTTGTAATAAACTGTATTCATTATTATTCCTTGTGGGACACATATTCTGTTTTCTCGACGCTTACACCACCTTTAGGCAACATTTAAGTAGTGTTTTCTGTTAACATCCAGGCATGGGACTGGACAGCGGCGTGGCAGGATTTTTTTATAGCACCAGGCCTATCAACAGCTTACACAAACGCCTGCAAACACCACGTACAAAAAGGTCTCGTTAAATAGCCGTCACAAAAACGAATGATCGACACATGACTACTGAGATTATGTAGCATCTATAAGATTAAAAAATTAAGTTTTTACGATAGTTTCACACAGGCATGGGCCCATATTTTTTGGGGGAAAAAAAGTACATATACTACCTGATAAGTTAAGCATTTTTCTATCTATCAATAATTATCTAACGTTTTTACAAAAGTGTCTAGACCAAGAAAAATAGGACACAACCTAAAGCGAAAAAGAGTTGGTAAACAAACTTGTTTTGAATTTGATATTTTCAGCAGTCTGTATTTCACAAGACCCCAGGAATATGCTAATTTATCCTCAAAACATTATTATTTGCATTTCTGTCCCAATAATGAAGTGAAAGTTCAAAACGCAACAACCCTTTTATCTCCTGCACACATCCCTCCATTCGACTCCCAGGCTGTTCATTGCTGTCAATCAGCAGTCATGACTCCCAGAGGCCTCTGTGCTAAAGAAGAGGTCATCAGCAGCTGCTCTGACCTGGAAGTGAAATCACTTAAGTGTGCCCATTAAAAACACAACGCGGTGCTGTTTAACATTAGTATGAGCAAACCACTGCTGTAAACAATACATCGTCATCTGAGACCAGACACCATCAGTATTTTTTTTTCCATCATGGTGGAAACTTCCATGACTTCTTTTGTTTCACACCAAGCAAATTTATCATTTCCATCATTCAAGTCTAAAACCTGACACTCACAGGAAACCATTCAGCATTTTTAGGGATAGTTTGCTCATAAATGAAAATTATACTCATGATTCACTCACCTCATTTGTTCCAAACCCCTATGACTTAGCAATACATGTAAATAGTAGTTGCATGCTATTTCTTTTAGTGCAAATAGTGGCAGATATCTGCCACCTTATTATTGTAATACATTATAGACCGCTTTTAGGGCCTACGTCACAATTACGTCCACTGCGACTGCCAGATGAAAAAAAAACTACGACTGCTGTGGTTAAATGTGATAAAGAACGAGCGGACTGGACAGAAACGATCGTCAAAAATGCTAGCGTTTGCAGCACACTTCTTATCACAATAAATAAAGTGTTTTTTTTTGTAGTTTTTATGGGCGCGTAGCCTAAACATTTTCTTATGCATCTCACTACTATGTTGTGTATGAAATAATGTCTGTGTGCATGTGTGTAAAACAACAAACTGGCGATTTATATGCTTAATCATTTGTAATTGTATATCGTTGTTTGTGATAGATTTTGGCTGAAATAATAATGTAGCTGTAAAAAAACAGTTGACTGCTGAAGTTGAAATATATATATATATACATATATATATATATTATATACGGCGCATATATATATATAATATATATATTACATATACAGCTTCATGACTAGATAGACTCATAGGTGAGTTTGTCTTTACCATACATGTTAAGTTTCTTTATAGATGTGAGGCACTCAACCAGAGGTAATACTGTCAGATTGCCCTTTAAATGAGCGTGTACAGGTCAGCCAATCTAGTTTCATCCATTAAAGTAAACTTTTTCAAATAAACTATCGCGCGGTCCCGGACAGTGAGTGACCTTACATTTGGCAGGTAAAATCAGATTTTCTCCAATCATTGTTAAAAAAACAAAGCTAAAAAACTTAATAGCTAGCATTAGTGAAACAGTCAGGCAGGGTTGCCAGGGTTTTGGAACCAAGGCTCCGCCCCACAGAAAAACATCACAATGTTTACTAACAGAAAAAGGGTGTATAAAACAATACACCATAATTACATATTGAGTGTAAATTATAATTTTTATTAAAAATTATTATACTGTAGATAGATAAGTATACTGAAGTACACCATTAGGGATGTCACCAATCTCTCAATATAACATTGAACTGTTTGCGTACGACATCTATGGTTCAATACTCGCTTACGAATTGAATTGATTTTCGGTTTTGTGTTCAAGTAAACTTCTGCATGTTTTATTATTTCTTTTCCGAATTGGCTTTGTGTGTGTGTGTGCCCACGAGTTTATGTGCTGAGAAGAGAAAATGCCTCCACGCTTTTAAAACACATTTGAAAAAGCAACACACGCTTATAGGATTGGGTATTGTTTGAATTTTATCAATTCCGATTCTTTTCGATTCCCCATTTCGATTCCAATGTGATTAAAAAATGAAATCAAACATTTATCTCATGTCTCTTTTTGCAAACCATTTAATTGCTGCTGAATACCATGAACAAAAACCAACAGGCTACATAAAAACTGGACTCTTTTAGAGCTGTTTAGGTACAAAATAGAGCAGTATGATTGTGGATAAATTGAGTTTGTTTGTTTTTTTTCAATGGAAGTTGTGTTTCATACATCAGACAACTAAACAAAATCACATGTAAATTTAATGAATGATTCATTGACTCACTCAAGATGTACTTGTTTCCTTCCTGGATGAATCAGTGTTTTTGAAAAAATCTCTTGTATGATTCAAAGACAAATACATTTTAACAGCCCCTTTTCCCACCTACTGGCGTAACAATGTAATCGACAAATCTTCATTTGAAGTGTCAAATTACTTTTAAAAGATGATTTACTCTATTTTAATCGCTACCATACACATCAGAGTTTATATCTGAACTGTAAACTTTTATCCCAGTACTTCTGTGATCTGAATGTTTGTAACAGAAATAATGATACTGTTTGGCTAAAAAGACTGTGAAGCTGTTTCATTCATATACATAACAGCTGCTCACTTTAGGTCAACGGCAGCGCCAACACAGATTTCTGTGTGATTGTATGCTGCATGGACGAACCAAGTGATAATGTAGTGATTGCACACGTAAAAAGTTTGAGGAATGAAACTGATTGAGACGAATTACTGTAATTATAAATAGAATCACGTTGGTTTGGGTGAATTTGAATCATTTCGCGATCTTTAAAGATCTGTTAAATTAAAGTGCTTTGTCATATTGGTGGTGACACCTCTCTTGCAACATGTTTAGCTTATCACAGATATTAAACTTAGCGTTTCTGGCATCTGATCGCAAGTGTAGCCAAACTTTGGAGCGCTTAGCTTAGCAAGCAATGTCCTGGAAGATCAATAGGACAGGTCTTCACAGACAAAAAACAATGCAGACAGGAATCGATAGGCGGAATCGAAATTTTAATTTTACAAGAATTATCTGATTCCTGACCTTAAGTATCCAATTCTGGAATTGGAATCGATTTTCGATTCCCAACCCTAAATGCTAAACACCTTCTACTGTTGTAATGAGAAGCATTTCTAAATCTGTTGTCCAAAAAAAAAGAGAACAAAAGAGATTACAATTATATTTAATTTTTTATTAAAAAAATAAAATAAAATACTGCTGAGTTGGCTTTGACACAGAACACAGATAAACTACACTGTCGCAGTCCCAAGTGTTTATTGTCTTTATATTTCATCTTAGAAACATTTCTATCTTCTTTTTACTCTCTTTTACAGCAATAGCTGGATGACTGTCCATATTAGAGATTTCCTGGAATGTCATTAAAGTTCTATTGCCTTCTGTGATGCACGGTGAAGTTTCTGTCCAAAGAGCTCATACTCTGGCTTCCAGTATGAATGAAACAGACATTACATGTTTTTATAACGCTCCAATAATGGCCAATCCATTGGAAAACTGGGTAAAAATAGGGTTGAAAATAATACTTTCTCTCAAAAGAAATTTTGAGTAGACATATAATAATCCATGTACTTTCTCCATAGGTACATAAGTGTACATGAGTTTTGTGTTGTTAATTTGCTTTTTAAAAAAATCGATAAGCCATCAGAAATAAACCAAACTGAAAACGTGGTTAAAAAAACCCAAGGCATGTATTGAACCGTGGCTAACTGTACTGTTGCATCCATAGTAACACACACTATAAAATTAAATGCACACCGTTGCGAATGTCTCTGTAACCAAAACATCTGGTTGCCAAAATTCTTTAAAATATCTCCTAATTTTTTTTTTCTGAAGGCTTTGGAACAGCATTATAACAAAAGTGAATAAAATAACAGAATTTATATTTTAGGTGGAATTATCCCTTTAAACCGTTAGTTTTCACCCAAAAATGCATTAATTACTCACACTCATTGTCGTTCCAAACCCACAAGACCTTCGTTCATCTTCGGAACACAAATGAAGATTTTTTGATGAAATCCGAGAGCTTTCTAACTATGTATAGACAGCAACGGAACTGACACATTCATGGCCCAGAAAGGTAGTAAAGACAATTGTTAAAATAGTCCATGTGACATCAGTGGTCCAACTGTAACTTTTAAATGAAGCTACGAGATATGTTTAGAGCAAATTCTAAACACACACACACACACACATTTTGTAATAATATGATTGAGTGACAAAAACACTCTTTCAACAGCAACAGAATAGCACAGTGTATAAAATCTGATTATAAAGAGGAAAACATTCACATAAAGCCTATGAATAACTAAGCTACTGATCAGGTTTTTCTCTGACTGGATCATTTTCCCTACAGGAATCTCCTGCGTGTGCAAGACAGACAGAAGGGTACGGCAGGGGCAGTATGCAGATTTATGCGTAAAATTTACAGAGGTTAAAAAAAGCTCCCAGCCCTGGCGATCTTCCCATATTGTGCGGCAGAAGAGGAAAATCGATGTGGGAACTGGCGAGCGAGGAGAAGAGAGGAAGACAGGTGGAAAAAATGGAAGGTTGAGGGGAGCCCTGTGTGTGGGAACTTAATTACTTGTGACAGTGCAAAACTGACAGCTAAAGGATTGACGCTCTTTCCACCCCCCCCTCTCTCACTTTCTCACTCACGCACACCAAATTTTACGACTATTCTCTCACGCTTTCTTTTGACACTTGACCTTTTGTGCTCAAACTATTTCCTTTTACTTTAATACAATCTTTGGGCCTTCCTAATAAGCTGTCCAACAGAACCAAACTCTAACAAATAGCTCAATGCACCTGACCAGCTGACCATACGTTCCTCTCTGCCATATAGCGGCCAATGGAGAGCAGCACGGCCAGGCGTATTACTAAACGGCAAATGCTCAGGGTTTCTGCTACGCATATAGCCAGCAGAGATAAAGTGCGTAGGTTAGCACGAATATGCACAAAAATCATGAGGTTTTGGTACCACACATCTGCTTAGTTCAGCAAGTCGTGGACGACATTGCAAAATAATCCTCAATGGGCATTCGAGGTGTTTTACGAAACTTCCAAAACCTGAGAGTTTATTTTTTTCCACCTCCAAATGACGCCAGTAACACGGATTTCACAAAAGAAATGCTGCAATGGGAACAAAGCAACCTGCAGTGAATGGTAAAATGCATTAAAAAAAGCAAGGAGATGGAAAGCATAGACACGCCAAACATAGGTTCTTCTCCAAAGCAGCTTCTGATAAGCAAGCACAAATCCTTATGCAGTGACTTGACCTCTAATGCAAAAAGTTGAGTTACGAACAGAATGTCTTTAATCAGTAGGGTGTTGACACAGGGTTACAACAATTCTCATACCTTATTATTCCATGAGTCCATGTGCTAGAAACAGCCCAGTGCGGCTTGCGGTCCATGCACGGGGGGGGTGTGTCGCCGTAAGAATAGGGGAACCACTACGTGGACCGCGAATGGAAAATCAATGCGTGTAAAGCCGAGGCTAGTCGAAGTGAAAGACTTTGAAGACCCCCGCAATACGTTCAACAAGCGTCATATTTTTGGGCAGACAAGCGTTTCTAGATTAGAACAGACCAGACTGACCATGACAGACCTCCGCAAGCCCACCCACCACAGAAGCAAGACAGCGAACGCCTCTGCGTAAGACAAGGAGAACAACGAGGAGAGAGAAAGAGCACAGGGAACGACAGTGACTGACCAGGGGTTTGCTGGTATCTCAGAGCTTTTCCTTTGCGACGCAATCGGCAGCCATCGACACGCTCCGCACTGAGCCAAAAAAATACACGACACACAGGGGACATTCTCACTCCTGTGTTACAAGCATATGAAACACATCCACTCACCGACTCTTACCCATTTATTCAGTTACACACACCCCAGCCACTCCCTCTCAAAGCGCGGAGATAAACACACGCTGTCCTCATTCTTATGTTACAGTACCCCAACACACACATGCAAGACAAAATGTTGAGAAGACTGATTCTTCAATTAGATAGACTGGAACCCACCAATCACAAACTGGAAAGAGTCGGCCTACCTGTAATAATACACTGCAGTAACAACACTTAAGGAGGAGCAGAGATACACAAACACATCACAAACATGCAGATATTCACAATACTTTAAAAAACGATTACCATGGTACCCATAGTTTCTGTCCAATACATGGTATTGGCAAATTTGGTATATTAGCAAGCTGGTAACACAAAGGTCAGGGTTCTCAATCATTTTGAGGTATGAGTTTCCAGAATTTTTCAATCCTAGAGTACGGGATAAGGATTTAAAATTATTTTATAAGGATTGTGCTCACAAACAGCCAAAATATATTCGGTTCAGAGATCATTAAGTAAAATTTCCATGAAATGTGATTATTTTTATTAATTTTTCAAAACATTTTCCAGGACCCAAATCACAGTTTAAGAACTCCATTTTTTTAACCTTACATTTATTCCATGACCGTGAAAACCTTTGAAAAGATATACCTTAGATGAACTGTAATTCGATTTGGAATTATAGAAATGTTCTCGGTTGCCACAACTTTCTAAGAATTTGTTTTATTTATATTATATTTTTTTTTAACATTGATTTGCGCCCAATGATTAGCATTTTTAATAAATTACCTAACAGAGGTTGGGAGAAATAACTATTGAAAATTTCTTTAACTTACCGTCATAAGTTTTTAATCATTCGCATTATTAGAAATTTTTATTTGCCTTTCCAGTCGCCAGGATATTCATACACTTTGAAATTCCCCGGATTATTTCCAGGATTTACAAAAAAAATAAAAAAAAACATAAAAACCATAAAGAAATTGGCCCTATTAAATCACTTGTGATACAAATCCTGAACAATTACCTGAATGTCAGAAAATGTATATCATCTTATTATACGGTGTTCCCAAATATGGTACACACTTCACAATTAGAGGTTCCGCAATTCGAAACTCTTTAGCAATGAGCAATACACTTATTACATTACTGTAACTCATCGTTATATTACTATTCATGTTAGTGCAGTTCGATTAAATAATCCTAACAAATACAATAATGTATTAGTAAAGGTAAAATCACACCATTACCAAAGATTAATATCAGCCTTCAGAAGTATTTGACATGTTATGCTCATATTAACATTGCTGTAAACTAACATTAAAAATCAGAACCTAACTGTAAAGTAGTAACCAAAATATTTATTCATATCGAATTCTAAGATGATTTTCTACCTGATAAAAGACCTCCGAATGTGTATTTCTTTACATGACTTTTCCAGTGACATCTTAAAAACACTTTTGAAATAACTCTAATATCTCGAAGTATTTCAGAACTATTATAGAAGATAACAGATTTTTGTCATAAAAAATGTTTTGCAATGTGTTAACAATAACTTGCACTCGATTGATTTTGGCTATAAAAGTCTTGTAGGGTGACCATTATCCTTTTATCTACCCACTGTCGTCCAACATGAAAAGCATGATTCAATCCCTAACACGCATGCACTGGTCAGGAGGTATTAAATAACCACAGGATCAATTTACGGAGAAAACATGGTTTTTTGTTCTTTTTTTAATCACACTACGAAGTGTATTGTAGTGAATTAAAAACAAAAAGACTCAAACAGAGAGCTGTGCAGAGAGAGTGAAGGAACCGATTAAGCCAAATGAGCGCACTTTGGGTTTTGTGTTAAATATATAATACAGGTCTGTTCTTATCTGTCGCACACGGCTACTCGCACGCCTCATCTCACATTAACTAAATCCCCCACGCTCAGCCGTTACTAGCGGGCAAATGCCCAGCTGCCTCCCCAGCTATTTCTGCGGCCCTGAACCCCTCCCTGCAGGATTTCCGTTTTACTTCCAACTCTTCTTGTTTTTGGTTTGCCTTCTGGCGAGTCAAAGCGGAGTCCTGTTTTTTGACAGTACACCACCCCCTGTTCGTTGGGAAACCGTGGTAACATGATGAGTGCTATAGTGGTTTGTGATGACTATTGCGTGTGGGGGGGGTGGGGGTCAAGCGTGACCCAATACAAAAGGCATTACAATGCACGCAGCAAGAGAACGTCAGATGCCACACAAAGTCTTAACTTAGACACACAGCTCTATGCTAGGCGATTCCACCACTACTCTCTGATTAACGTGCTTGATGAATATGTTAGATACAGTCCTCATGCCAACTCAATGACTTCTTTCTAGAGTCTGAATACTGTACAGCATTATACCGAGAGAGATCATCCGACGTGAAGCTCAACACAGGATCCTGATTAGCTTAAAGTGCGGTACACATACAACACGAGCCTCCGCCGTGACCCGTTTTTTGTTCGTTTGTCCGGTCGCTTTTTATCCTCACCCTGGGCCTTCCAATTCGATGAGGGGTTCCGGATAATACGCGGTTGACAAGCTAAATTCACAAGCGAAAAGATAATAAAGCGATTAAAGTAATCCTCCGCAGCATTGATCTACATACCTATCTGGGCCTTGGTGCGCGGTCGAAGGCGTTCAGTGCCGGGGAGTCACGCTAACAGGTCCGAATGGTGAAGTTGTTAACGAGGATCGGTATACAGAATGACGGGCCTGTAGTCCTGCAGAGCCACGTCAGGACAAGAGAACCCGAGCATAGCGGTATGAAACATTTTGCCTCACCACGGATTCCTGAGGACAACGCTGAAAACACAGAGTGAGATTGAGTGTATATACATCTAATACTAAAAAACAACTCATATATATAGAATAACATCCAACATGGCCTGGACACCCTCATTAGTGATCACTTGCGCATGTAACATACAGGAGTGCTCAAAACTGCAGGTATAAAACAGGAGCTCATACACACGCCAAGTCAATAGAGGTCTTTGTGGCAGACTCGCTGGTATTGTCTAGCTTTATTATACTGGCAGGCTTTTGCAGTTACAAAAATACAAAAATGACAGTTTCCCTAAAGTTTTCTTTAAGGTCAACTCCTTCCATATCGTTGGTTAGTACAGAGGAAAAAGGCAGTGAATCAAACCATTTACTATCAAGTTTGGCTAGGCACATATCAGGGCAGGGACTAAACTGTGAAATTTTTATAATAATCATCTATGTCCATTGGTGAGTTTTTTAAAGGGACGTTTAAAACATGTTGTTTCCACAAACGAGAACCTGATGGGCTAAACGGCACAACAAGGGCAAACGGTGTCTGTTCCCCATTACAATTCTGACACACATTCAAACCAGTCTAACACAGCCGTTTAAAAACATTGAGGAGTATCAAATTGGGTGAAGGGGTGTGGGGGGGCTCCCGAGAGGCCCAATCAGGAGACGTACTGTAAATGTGCTGGACGTTCTCCCAATGGAATGAGTGTAGGATTAAAGAATAACTTTACAACAGTAACAGGCAAAACTTTGGGGCTGAAATCTAAATACATTTTCGTAGTTTATACCTTTTAAGTTTCTCTACTTTAGTTTGTTTTTCATTTAAAACGTCATGATGACTGATTGAAAACACTTCAATATAACCAGTCCAGTTGTTTAAATACTTTTTTTTTTTTCGAAAAAAGCCTAGGCACTTTTTCCCATTTTTGAAAGTAATCTTTTTTTATCCATTAGTTATCATGCACCAGCCCCTCACTTTATATTTAGGATTTTAATAGTTTGCGTAAAATGAACCTAGGCCCATATTATTCTCCCGGTTCAAAGAAGCTTATTAGTTCAAATCTAAAATAATAAAACCCAACAAAGCAAAAGTTTGCTTGCAAAGCAATATCATCATGAACATTGTACCATCGAACATCATTGGCTTCTAAAACCAGTAAAATAAAATAAATACAGTAAAATAAAAGAATCAATGTTTGAGTGATAAACTATGGATCGAGGGTGAAATGGATGCCATGGCAGTGTCAAAAGGTCACAGGTATGACCTTTAACCTACCAAGGTCATGGCCTGCTGGATCAGGAAGACCAGAGACCAGATGGGAAACAGCACACTCAATTTATCAACTCTCTCCATTCCCATGAGGAATAATGTTGGTGTGTGCAGAACAGGAAGACTGTCCTAAAAAGCCTGGAACCTCTAATGAGACAAGGTGAGCGGATGAAGCACAAAAGCTCTCTAAAAAACCGTGCCACCTGGCATGCTTTTCTTTCAGACAGCATACTTTCATTCTCTATAATATGAATTCGTTGGCACACAGAATGTTTAAAGTGAAAAGTAATGTTCAAGAGCTGAAGAAGACCTCGGTAGACCTGTGCTCGCGCTCTAATAGAGGGGCGTGTAACAGGTGTCGCGCGGCACAATCCACAAAACATATCGGGGTCCGAACGAGGATGATATAGATGTTTCACTTTTGACAGACAGAGGTACCACATTTTAAAAACACCACTTTGGAATGCACACTGAAATCCGGAAGTGGGGGCGTGAGTGAATTGCATGAATACCTCGTGCCGTCTCTACAGAATGATCAAGTGTATTGAATCTGTTTTTAAAATATGACGATTTTATATGCCAACACACAATAGAGAAGCATAGTTTAACTTGGAGTCAGGAAGCCCTATTAAAGTTTCAATAAGCTGCCATGGTGAATACAGGGTTACTTAAGAAATTAACAGATGTCATGCACAGTACTTAAAAACATTGATTTAAAGTTGTACTGATGTTGATTCAATGCATGCAAAGCTGCACTGATGGAAACCAAAGATAACGTAAGTGCAGATCAGCTCTGCTCCAATCTAATGAGTGAAATGGTACGGAGGGGTTTAGTATAGAACTGGCACAATGTTACTATGCATGTCTATGCATACAACCGTGTATGTGTGACAGCTGCTCTGAATGTACCAACAAGTTTACAGGTTGGCTATAAAAAGGCTCCACAAATACAAAACATACAGAACATGAGAAAAAAAACTGTACAAAGTAAGTTGAAAACAAACAAATAAAAATAAATCTGATAAACAAAAGACTGATCAAATGTTGGCTTTGGTTAAAAAAGGTTAATTCTGTGGCCAAAATTTATACAGCTGTTGAATAAAAAAAAATATTGGAATAAAAAAAAATATTTCATTTGGGGTTTTTTTTGACCCCAATCTCCCCCTATAAATCACATATTTTCACAAATGGCATATTCACTCTTAGCAATTTCATTGGTTAAAAAAAGAGCAAGGCATAAAAAAATAAAAAAGACATTTTTCTAAGTGCATCCTAGAAAAAAAAAACAAAAAAAAACTCTGACCTAAAAAAAACTGATCTATCCATTGTAAATGATGCACACA
This sequence comes from Cyprinus carpio, assembly GCF_018340385.1. Classification (NCBI taxonomy): domain Eukaryota; kingdom Metazoa; phylum Chordata; class Actinopteri; order Cypriniformes; family Cyprinidae; genus Cyprinus; species Cyprinus carpio. The sequence goes on from NW_024879327.1 coordinate 289,646, forward strand.
CACATCCTAATGAAACCTGTCATTGTGCGGAGGAAGTGAAACAGATGACACATGGAATGGGTGCAAGTAGATTTACTGACTCTGTGTGTTCTGTGCTGAGCGTACAGCAGGTGATGCGCGGGGCAGTGTTCTGCGTGTGCTTCGTGCCTGGGGATGTGTGTGTGTGTTTGTGTGTGTCTAGTTGTTGGGGTAGTACTTTAGGGAAGAGGTAGAGGTCTTTACAGAGGGAACTGGTAAACTCTGACATCTCTTTACAGCGATGATGGGCTGAACCAGGTGCGTATCCCTCTCTGCTTTTAATTCGACTGTTTACCTAAAAGAACAACAGAGACAGCAAAATACATTTTAACCATATTAAGCACCCTTCTTTATCATATTTTTATATGAAATTATAATTTTTTTTTATTATATTTGGAATTATTATTTTTTTTTGGCCTCTATATTATCAACATGTTCAAAACTTTTCTAAAAACACGTTTGCACATAATCTTCTACATGCCTTCTGTCGTCTGAATGATAATTTTATACTTTTTTAGCCAGTAAAAAGGCCTTTAAGTATAATTCATATCCCTCTTCAGGTCATGGATTTTTTTTTTTACACATAAAAAAAAAAAAAAACTTTTAGATTTTCTCTCAATGTTTAAATTGACTGTTAAATGTTTTTTTTCTGACTACAATTTCATATGCTTTTCATGATTAAGCTGTAACAAATTGTGAACATAGTGTAATTAATCATTTAAAATCTGATTTTGCATATAAACTGAATTCAATATCAGTGTGCCAACATGTTAACATTGTTTAGATAAATGGCCATACAATGAATCATTGCATTCAAAAAAGACAGTGGACTAAAACGTTTTACCTGCACCAGAATGTCCGCCAGGTGTGTGTCGTTGGATTTCTGTCTGATTGCGCTGTTCAGTTCCTGAATGAAACCAGGACCCTTTTCTTGGTGTTTCTCATTGCAGCAGTGCCTGAAACACAAAACATTAGAAATCTGCACAAACTGTGACATATGACATGATGAATGGTAAAAAATCAGATGAAGATACAACAATGTGTACACACTGAAACCTTTGAGGGGTGGCAAAGCCGCAGATCATGTCGGATCTCTGGGGCAGTTTGACTCTCAGTCCTCTCCCTGTCTTTCTCCTCCCTCTCTTTGTCATCTCTTTCCCCCTCTCTGCCAGCATCCCTCTGTTCACCAGCCTGGAGACTGAGTCCGTTCCTGACCATCCAACTGGGCCACACCATTGTCCATCTCCTCTGAAACAGAAAGAAATGTTTGTTTGCTTGTGTGATAGTGTTAGTGAACACCACGCTAACTTCTGTGGTTATTTTAAATTTTTCATTGTCCAATTTAAAGTACAATAAATGTATACAATAAGTTCTTTTATCAACCTTTAAAAAAAACAAACAGACTGTATTAAAAACCTATTTAAATATTTCAGCGGAATAAAAACATTCCTCAATGAATTAAAACATCACACTTCCATACAACATATGCTTCCGAGATTTACTTTTGGCATGAGGCACATAATGGGTTGACATCTTTACCATCGTTTCAATTTCAAAGAATTCAATAAACATGTCTGGAAATACTACTGTATATATAATCAACACATACTTAATATTTCCAGTCAAACTAGGTCTATTAAACTGATCAAATAATTTTTTGCTCAAAATTATAATTGCAATGACTGTTGTCATTTGAGAAATGTACTTTTGCATTTCAGTTATTGCACTTTCACCAGTAAGCAAAAAATCTATAGAATGTGGATATATACACATGCTTTATTTGACCTCTTCTGGTGTACTGATTTAGGCTATTATAGGCTTTTTATTATATAAATTAATATACATTCCTTCAACAACATTCTTCTTAAGATTTTTTAATCTATATTTAATTTTTTTTTAAGTTTTTCAATCTAAATATTTAAAGTCCATTCACGTTGTTTTTATACTCTTTATTTTCAGCTTTATTCACAATTAACAAAAACATCATTTTAATAGTCAGTCAAGTGTGCCCATATGTTTGATTGGTAATCTATGTTTAAAAACAATATTGACAATGACTTGTTAATCACCGCAACACTCACCTCCTCGACAAGCCTGAATGAAGAACATCTTTTGGCTTATTCTGGAGCAGAGGGCAGCGGGCGTTATCAAAACCTCAAACACCCAGTCCACTGAGAGACAGAGAGAGATGTTTGAAACTCTGATATGTAAAAGAATCTTCTGCAAGGCAATAAATTTACTTCAAAATGGAACTCACATACTGATAAAAAAAATCACACCTGTATGTATAGCTAAAGAATTAGCAATGATGCACCGAAGTAAAATTGTATCAGAACTGGAAATTCAGAATGCACTTGGCCGAAAACCCAAAGATAATAGACTTTTTAAAAACTTAATTTAAAGTAGTTTTTTTTTGTATAATTGTATTACCATTACTGCAGCAATTTAAAAAAATCTAAATTAGGTTTTCATTTAGCTGAAAACTGCAATAAAATATACAAAAAATAAATTTTATGTAATAATTAATGGTTACAACTTTATTTTAAGATGTCATTGTTACAGTAACACATATACATTTAAGTACTGATTGATATTAATTTACTACATGGTTAGGGTTAGGGTTAGGATTAGGGTTTGGCCTGGTTACTTGCATGTTAGGGCTGCAGGATTATTGCATGCTCGATTAATCGCACCTTAAAATAAAGTTTTACCTAATTAATTTAGTTTTAGTTTTTATGTCAACTATTTTATAACAGAATTACGTTTCTACTCCAATTTATCATTGAAATACAAACATTTAATGGTGGCTGTAACAAAAATTTCTCATTACAGATATTTTGAACATATGTTAAGTAATGAAGACAACAGGTTACTTCAAAATATAATAACTATATAATATAATGCATTTTTCACAAAATCAGTAAAACGCTAATTAAAACACCAGTTTTGGCCTTTTCCAAAAATTTTCGTTGCCATAATTTCGGTGCATCAATATAAATTAGGTATTAAAATCAAGCGCACCTCCAGCAGCTGTCCATCAGTGCCGTAGACAGATCCCTCAACTCCATGTGACAGCAAACAACACAACAGTGGCAGTCATACTTTGCATGTTTCCTGCCGCTGGGCAAACTGTTCTAGGCACCTGCGCATTGCCTGAAAAACACAAATCAAAACCTTATAAAAGACTACGCTTTGCAGTGCAGTCTGACTGAAACTGTCAGCGTGTCTAACGCACCTCTGCCGTGAGGTCTTTGTGCAGGCTCACTGTGAAATCCAGTTCCATGAAAAGTCTTCTCAGCGTCTCGTCATCCACCTCTCCTCGCCCTTCGGACAGAGATTAAAAAGATTAACGTCTAAATCAGCGTTAGCAGAGTCAAACCTCACGTTACTCAGTACCAAGGCCAGTCCTCGTGGGCAGAGCGCATCGGGTAAGCCTGAAAGGAAAGACATTTGCATAGAGGTTACACACTGTGCTTACATAGCGTAAATTATATGCAAATACAATTGGTTGAGTGTGAGTATGTATAAGAATAGGGTTTTGTGTCCTTATACCTGTGATCTATGGGGACTGGTAAATTCTGGCGTGCAGGGAAGAACAGCTGTGGTCACGGGAGAGTTCGGCATCCAAACACATCTCCATGGACTCTAAAACACACAAAAATAAACCCCATTTAGCTCAAAAGCATTAGACTCATCTAACATAACAATTTGCCTTTTTGTACTTAAATTTCTTCTATAACAGTTAATGCAAACAAGCATTGTTATTGCTAACTAAAACTACAACTTTTAAAACTAAATATGTTTATTGTAACTGAAATAAGGCTGAACCAAATTTAAAATATTAAATAAAATATGTAAATATTGTAATATTGCCTTGGCACCTGAAATAAATAGACTGTGATAATCAATAACAAAGATTTTAGAGTGTCAGGAACAGTTTTTGCTGGAAATCACACACATAAGGCTGTGTGTATTTCTTAAAAAAAAGAAATAAAAAAAAAAGACCTAAAGAGGCGAATTAATCACCAATTTTAAAAAGTCATTTATATGACCACCTTCTTTGATATGATGTTCTTATCCATGTGTACAACAGTTTCAGATATTTGGCATAGAGTGTGCATGACATAAATCTCATAATTAGCATAGTATGCACAAAGCCTGGTTTTATCTTTGTTCGATAAGTGTTCATTTTTAAAAACTTAAGTATAATTTTGGGCTTTCTGCACAAACACAAGCAGAGTAAAGTGCTCACCATGAGTCCGGGCTCTTTTCGCAGGTATAACACATTCCTGAGTTGGAAAGGGCAGCGATGGCTCTGAAAAGCTTTTCTGTGAAGATAAAAAACAGAAAAGAAAATCACTTTTTCTACACCGACTACATATACAAAATGCAGAATATACAACCCATGCTGACAGTTACAGTCAGTTCATTACCCTCTATTACAAAGGAAAGGAGAGTTTTGTATTTGTTTGGGGTTTTTTAAAGAACAGTGCAGTTTGGGTGTGGTAATAAATTGGTGCATAATATTGACGTTGCTGCATTGTAACTTCCCCTTTAGTCCTACTCTCTCTCCCTCTCTTTTATTCCACTGACCCAGATCTGACCTCCGTGGGTGGCGTGATTTCTATACATCTCTATGAAGACTGATCCCACAACTCTGCCACTTTAATGTCCTAAGAATATTTTGTATTTTGGAAAAGAAAATACTTAATATAGTTGATTATATATAGTGTTTAGAAAACAATATAAAATTTTCAATATAAAGTAAACAAATATGCTTGATTCTCCTTCCATTAAGTGCAAAACATCAAGTAGATAAAATTTGTTTTCCTATAAATACAGCACATCTGTCTCGCTGGTTCTCATCAGATGTGCTGTTATTGCTGAAGAAGACTTTTTCCAGTCCCTCACTGATGGATCACTGCAACCATTGTTCTTAAAGAAACCCGTCAAGTCAGTCTAAGTGGTGTGGTTCTGAAGTGAGGGCACCAACTCACGTCCTTTCTCAGTTAAAGTCCATGAGCAGTCTGCACAGATGCTGGTTGCTCTGTTGCCGTAAGAGCAGCACAGAAGCTGCTGAATGCTTGAGGGCCACGTTTAGAGCAAAGAAACAACAATTGACGACTCTTTCCCTGGGATGTCGGTTTAGCCTAAAAGGATTCAAATTTCACTATGGTTTAAAATAATCAAAGCTTTTATATATATATATATATATATATATATATATATATATATATGTGTGTGTGTGTGTGTGTGTGTGTGTGTGTGTGTGTGTGTGTGTGTGTCAATGTATGGTATATACACCAACAAGATTAACAACATAACATTTTCTACTTAAAACATATAATTCACACAAATTCCACGCAGATCTATCCGATATATAACTTACATTAAAGCTGCAGTCCATACTTTTTTTTTTGGTTAAAAATGATCCAAAATCAATATTTGAACAAGTACAATAACTAGCCAGTGTTAAAAAACTATCGCCTTACTTTAGCCTGTTTCACAACAATTAGCTTATAATAATGTTTTTCTAATTTGAGTGGTACGGGTAGATTTTCGCGGGAAATTTGAGCATGAACGCCACGTCATTACATCACGTCTGTAAAGATAAAGAAGTTGTCCCGGCTATTAGGCTATCGCATGTGAGGATCCTTTTATAGTCTTATCTCACAACAGCTACAATAATTCAATTCATCATTCTGATGGCGGATTGTAATCCAGAAAGGATTATGTGTTTATGAAACACATGTGAATGAAATTTTATTATTACATTTAATTAAATTATAATTATTTTAATTATATTATAGTTTTTTAAATGTGCTTCTGATTACAGATAGCCTGGAATTAACACAAGATTTGTATTTTAAAGACAACCAGTTTTGAAGTGAGCATAATTTGCTTTTTTGGGTTAAATAATTTCTTAATATGAAATTTGAATGGTATGACAATTAGAGGTTAGACTGTACAGAAATTGAAATCTACAAGCTTATACACACTATAGGCTATATGGTTTGATGTGATATGAGCTAACCGATCTTTAGATTAAATAACCATTGGTAGCGCGATTTATTTCTTTATTTACTTTTTTTCCTCAGTTGGTCAGAACAAACGTGGCAGACTTGTTACTGTTTTACTTACTTGTTCAGATGAAAAATTTCCAGTGAAAATTCTTATTTGGGTCACACATTCCAAGACGTAGGCTAGAATCTGTGATTGCGAATTACAGTAAATATCCACACCAGTGTGGTGACTGACTGCCACACACACATACTCCTCAAAACATTAGATTCATCCTCGCATTAGTTGTGTCGTGGCAGATTGTAATCAAGGAAGATAATTCTGCACACAGCTGCAATTGCAGGTTTTCAAACAGAGACGGCGACAAAAAGGCAAAACTGATGGACTGCAGCTTTAAGCTAATACTAAAGGCTGATTTATACTTCTGCGTCAGACATACGCCGCAGCCTCTATGCTGTAGGAAGTGCCTCTATGCATCGGTTTTCATTTATACTTCTGCGTCGCTGTCGCATGCAGTACACATGCAAACCACTAGTCTGCAGTGTCCACGAGCATGTTGCTTGTGTAACCCGCAGTACAACGGCAAAAGCTGAAGAAGCAGCGGCTCATCGGAGAAGCATTATATCCGTGACCGCGGCAAATAAATATCTAAGAACATATAATTTATTTAAAACTACAAAAAAAAGAGACGACAACGGAACAGCAGATGGCGGCATTCTTTCAATCTACACAAGGACTTGTACCACGGCAGAACAACTGTTTGTCGTGGACAACAAATAGATGTGATGCTATGTTTTATAATAAATGATAAGACATTTGTTCTTTGCTTTGTTTTATTTTAAATAAGAAGGTGTATCATTAAAATATATTAAAGTGCAAAAACACACACACAAAACTCAATACATACGGAGGGAGGGGTACTAGCAAGACCAATCACAGTGCTTGCAGTCCAAGTAGATTTGACACGCTGTGACATTTTTGGAGAGGTGCACGTCAGGCTACACCGTAGTTTCGATGCAGAAGTAATAAACCTGCCTTAATACTTTACCACGTACCATAATTGTTTTCAGCCATGTTTTCTGTAAGGATTCCATCCTGTTGCAGACACTGGATCAGCAGGTCATCCACCACTAAGTCCCGCAGAAATGTGACAGAGTTCTTCCTGAGCGCTAGTCTCTCCCATTCTTTCATGCCACAATCTCCCAGCATGATGAACCTCTGAGTTTAAAAAAGGAAAGATAAGTAAACAATTACAAAACATACATTACAACAGTTTATATAAAACTAATTTTGCTTTACTTTTGTTTTAGCAAAATATTTTTACAATTTAACAAAAGTGTAAAAATAACAGTTAACAGTTATAGGAAAATATAAAATTATACACAAATACAAATGTTTATAACTCAAAATTAGTTTAAAAAATATATGAGAAACTGGAATTTATTATTATTGCATAATATTAAATTATAGGCTTGTCTAATATATATATATATATATATATATACATATACACGTATATTGTGTATGTATATAAAATATAAAAGACTGCAATTATCATGATTATATTTTAGTAATGTAAAAAGAAAACATGATATTATTTATTAATTTTTTATGAAGATATGTCGTATTTGTTTTGTTGACTAAATTCTGACTTCAAATTAAAACATTTTACTATACTATTTTAATATTACCGTGCAACTGTCAATGTCACTGCAAAAAAATCAAATTTAATTCATTCGGTTTTTCTTTTTAATTCGGGGTGAAAGCGACCTTCGTCTGTGTTCATTATGTCAAAACATTCACCCTGCTCACATACACACGCGCAGGTGAGGAGGCTCCAGTTATCCGCGTGCCTCCACACAGTGTCCCGCTAGTGTCAACAAGTTATAAAGGCCACAAGGTTCACTTTACCTGTTTTGGTGCAGTCCTTGCCGTGTGAAGATGACAGAAAATGACACTATAATTATGATGTAAGAAGGGTGATGTTGATTTGATGTAAATCCAGAATGATGAATGCCAGCTCGCGCTGCAAACTAGCTTAGCATGCTAAACAAAACCAAAATAAAAAAAACACAACAATCAATATATAACAATGCTGACACTAACCTTATAATAAAAGCAGGCCAGCTGCTAAATTGCAGCTCAAATCGTTTTGTGATCCTTTCCTAGACTGTTTATGAAGTTGACGAGCGATAAAAATAAATAAATTAATTAAATTAACAACAAGCTAACGTTACTATTAGCTGTCAGATGTTAGCACTTCATGCGAGCTTTGTTGTTCTCGATGCAAAAATTATCCTTTAACAAATCATTTTTTTCCTTGTCTTTCGTCTTCGTTTCTCGAGGCAACACGCGAAACGGCCAAATTCGTGCCGAAAAAAAATGAATTTTTGTAAATACTGACAGCGCTCTGAATCTCTCTTTACAAACTTCCGCGGGTGATGATGGAGCTGGCCAGCCATAGCATTGTGCATGTAGATGATTGACGTGAGGAGCAGCCTATCGGAGCCCCATCCGCCCACAAAAGGGGCGGATGTTCTGTTTTCATCCACTTTTTTGAAATTTGAAACTTGTGTAATACAACACAGACATCATTGTTAGAAATACAGTTCATTTAGTGATTTCATGATTTGAAATTACCATTAAATATCAGCACAAGTCTCATTTCTGTTCACATTTTATTTCAATATTTCCCATCCTCAGTGGTAACAGCTTGGGTGTAGTAGGCCTACCAGAGGCTGCCTTTTTTTATTCACATATACTGCATTAACTGAAAAAAGTATTTTTCTTCTAATATTTGTATCATTATATGTAGCAATAAATGGTGCATAATTTAGAGTGAATATTGTTTAGTGGAAAAAAGACTCTATGTAATGTAACGTCCAAATGTATCTACAATATAATGCTGTATTCCAATCACTGCACCCAGACCCAGAAGATACTCTGAGTTTAAATGAACCAAAATACAGTAGCCTTAAACAGTTAGTTCTGGTCCTCAAATCTGTTTGGACAAGAGGTGTATTCACGAGAGTGCTGATATAGAACCTGTATCAGCAGCACTAGGACTTTTCACCATTTGACCAAGTGGAAAATCAGAGCCAAATATCTATGACTGTTGTTAGCAATAATAAATCAATAGTTCTTTTGGAATGTCTTAAAGTACCTGAAATCAGATTTAATTAATTAAGTTACATTATTTTAATTAATCCACTCAATGTTATTAATAAGAATTAACTTTATCTTTGTCTTATCAAAATAATGTCATGAAGTAGTATTCATTAGCATCGTGTTTTTTTTTATCTAGCGAACACAACATTTTGTCCATATTTTAGTTAATTTTTGCTATTTGCACTTGCCTGCATGACCTTTAAGCAGCTCATTTGATTAATTCTAACTCAATTCTTAATTGCTGAATTTAATTAATATTGCTTAGAATCTGCTGGCAAGAATCTGAGTAGATACATTGTTATTTTATTTTTATTTATTTTTTACAGTGAAGAATTATGATTTTTATCTAGTTAAATGTTAAATTTTTGTTGCAGTTACAGTTGTATAACTGCATACTTTTATTATGTTTATTAAAGATTCACATCTTGTGACAATTATCATTGGACGTACACCTTTTTGGCACCAAACAAAACCCACCATTTATTTTAATTTTTTTTAATGACTAATGCTATTTTCTAAGGCACTGAAAAATAATCTAACAGAGACAGTGTGTAATGTGTATAATACTTTTTTTTTTACCCAACATGGCATATACACCACTCATATAAAATTTATAACCTGCAACTTTATGCTGACAATAGAGGCTGTGAAGAAAATATTAAGAATGTGTTATTAAGCTTTTGTGGAGACGTGTTTTAATCAAAGAGTTCTAAATGCTCCAAGAACAGCTCAAAGTTCTAAAGCTTTAATGCAAGTGTAAAGAACTACTCAAGTGCGTACAGACACCAGTAATCAAACACTTTATTCACACTTTCTCCTCAACAATTCTAAAGCAAACTAAATTAAAATGTTCACACTAAAATTGTAAGGAACAATAAAGCAGTAGCAAGAACAGTGAAGTCTCCTCTTTGCACAGGCCTGAGTACATCAGAACCAAGCCAAATCAATGCATTATACTTTTCTGCTGTTAATTTGGACTCTAGTTGTTAAAGCAAAAGCTAAACCAGCATTTTTAATGTGATGATTAGAAGTGCTTTTCAAGCTTTTATACACAAATTCACAGCACCTTGTATGGCTTGGGTTGATAACCATCAGCTCTCTTCCTCCTGATTCTGCAAATAGTTGTAAGGCTGTGATCTATATACCTCAAAAACAGGAGTGTTTAAGCTCATTCACCGATCTAGGCTCCTCAATAACATGGTTATGTTTAGGGAAAATATATGACTCCACTAAAAAACAAAAAAGCTTCAGTGCATTCAAACAAACAGTACTTAAACAAAAGCAGTGAAAGCAAAACGTAATGCTGCCCTGTCATAGTCTGGAATTTTGCCCTGTGGTTTCCAGTAAGGATTCAGTTATTTATACCATCTGAAATAGATCCCACAGTCAAAGTATCATAAACATTTGTAATATCAAGTGAAAAGGAAACAAACCGAACGGAAACACATTTCCTTCCATGTTGTTTCACTTCAACTGTTAACTGTTTTATCAACAGTAATGTGCCACAAATGGGTCTCTCCCAGAAAACCTTTTTATCTTCTAGAAAGTATACTTTTCTTCAAATGTATCTTATTAATAACTGTTATGATAGCAATTTATCATTAATAACATCATTCAGAAACATAAGCTATAGGCTGTAACAGGCCGAAGAGGGAGGCCTCATCAGATCCTTGTAACTTCTTTATACTAACACAATATTTCAAATAGCTAATTTGGAATATAAAGCAGAGCATATTTGTGAGTTCCGTTTTTCAAATAATCAATATTAGTTAATTTTTTGAAAATCTGGAAATAGAAAAAATCTTTTTTAAACATTTAATTGATTGACTTGGTGGAGCATAAGCTTAAAAAAAAAAAAAAAAGCTTAATTTAAGTTTCATCATACATGGGTTCATACTCCAAGTAAAAGTTGATTTAACCATTCTAAACAAATTAACACTTGTACCAAACTACAAGTAAAGCAAGTCGAGCAGCGTTGATGTCTTTTACTTCCTATAAAGAGAGAAAACAGGGGCATGTTGATGATATCTTATCATAAGTATCAAATGATCAAATATATTTGTGGGTCTTTAGATTTTTGAAAACCAGTCAACAAACTTTAACATTTAACAAACACCAAATCAACATTTTAAGGGATAAATAGAGAATAAGTGCTATTGGGTAGTAAAAAAACAAACAAACAAAAAAAACAGCAGCACTTCTGAACTAGAAACACGCCTGCTGAACTGAACATCTCTCTTTGGGTTCCAAAACCGTAATAACTGTCCAGCCTCTTCTCATTGGTTCATGTGATTTGGTCACATGGGAAGTAAATGGTCATCCCTTTCCTCTTGCTCTTCCCCAAGAGGTTCAGTAGCCACGCCTCTATATGTGGGCGCTTCTTCTCTGTTGCCACGGGAACGGCAGACAAAATCGCATCCGTCCTGTTAGGATAAAACATTTTTTTTATTTGGATCATGAAGAAAAGAAGAAAAAAAAATGATCAAAACAAGATAAAGTGAGACAAATGTATATGTAATTATTATATTTACAGCAGATAAGTTGCCGATCTCTGACCAAAAGGCGTAGTTAGGGAAATGTTCAACTCCCTTGGCTCCAACTACCAGTCGCTGATAGAGGAACCACCAGTAAGATACACAGCCAGGCAGCAGAACACACTGTGGAGAGCAGACAGGAACATGATTACATGATTAAAGTATGACTTAATGTTGCTCCTTAATTTGTCTCTAATGGTGTGACGATCCCTGTGAGAATTCTGAAGCACTCACATAATAAGGATTATGGAGCCCGGCACTGAGTTTGGATGGGATTACAGGACAGACTGCCTTAGAGTCCAGCTCAAACAGGTAATAACAGCCCTGATCCTTCTGATTGTCCTCCAAAACCACTGAAAATGCATTCTAAGAAAACACACACACACAAATAAAAAAAAATAAGAGCTAAGAAATAACTGCAGTTGAAATTATGAGCTCATTCTGGTTATTGTCAGGGTAAAATCTATCTTGCATACCTGAGATAATTATTTCGTTCCAACATGATAACGCACAGATGCTACTAACTCTGTTTATGGTAAAAGTAATGTGTTACTTTACTAGTCACTTGAAAAAAGTAATTGATTACGTAACTTGCAGTACATGAAAAATTAATAAATGCATTTTTATTTAATTAATATAGGGGTGGAGAGTAAAAAAATGTCAAATGCCTTTTCAAAAGCATTAAAAAGTTCATACCTTAGTACTCGTACTGCATGAAATCATAATCATGGCTCTTCTTGGCTCTTGTGAACAGTGGTTTTCGTATTTATCTCCCCCCTCATAGAAGAGCAGAACCCAGTCACCTGCACCAAGAACAAAAGGAGAACTAAGGTCAAAAAATCAGTTAGCAAGGCTTCCTGTGACACGTGGAAAAAGTTTGAATCAAATTTGACGTGTGTTTTATTTTTATGTGGGTTGTATTTACAATGTTCACTTGCAATGCATCCCTGCGAACTGCTACAATATAACTAAACTAAACAAAAGCCACAACCCACAGAAGAATCAGCAGACAATGAAAAGAAAATTCAGTAGTCGTTATTATACATTAACACTGATAACAATTAAAACTGAATTGACTGTTATAATATTAATTCAAAGAGATACCAAAGACCGAAATAAACATTAGGAAAGATACATTCAGAAAAGTCCACCTGTAGCAAAAAGAAGCAAGCAAGGTTACATACTTCCTCTAATAGCTCGTGTTTGGTTGTAGTTCCCAATTCGAACCAGCTTTCCATCTTTTTTGTCTTTCTGCACAAGACCTGCATTCTTCATTCCGCCAGCATCTCCACACACCTGAAAAATATACACATATCCATCCTCCGGTTTTTCTGCGGTGAAGCTGTTCAGAGGGAATATGAAGACAGTTAATAAGACCAGCACAAACTGCAAACCGAATGAATGCGAGATTAACTTGAAAAAAAAGAAAAAAAAAAGGTCTTACTTTTGATTTGTGAGAGGCTCCAGTAAATTGAGCGCATTTTTGTCAGAATCGCTCCCTGAAATCAGCTTGCAGTTTTTTGTGATCAACTCAGCTTGCACTCCAGCAAGTAGTACGAAAAGAGGAGTGATTATTCTCAGAGACAGCAACATGACTTTCACAGGTGACACCTGATGGGAAAAGGGCAACACATGAAAAAAAACTGATCATTTATCCAATGATGTGGGCAGTGCATATAATACACATTTCACTATACATTACTCCAGTCTTCAGTGTCACATGATCATTCAGAAATCATTCAAATATGCTGATTTATTATCAATGTTGGAAACAGTTGTGCAGCTTAATGTTTTTTTTTGGGGGACCTGTGATACTTTTTCATGATTCTTTGATAAACAAAACATTTTAAAAAAATATCTGTGTTTATTGAAAATAGATATACAGTACTGTTGAAAAAAAGAAAAAAAAAACGCCAAGTGTGAAAGATCATCGCTGGTTCTTAAATAATAATAATAATAATATGTTTTAAAGACTACAGACAGATGCTGTTATTTTGAAAATAGAATTTTATACAAAACCTCTAAAAATGTTATTATTGTGCATGTTTACAAATTGTTACCAAAACTACAAAAACCTGGCTGTAATGCCAAAAACGGTGTGATGTTTATTTTATATGACTGAACAAGACAACAGAAAAGCTATACTGCATGGTTCAAATGAGCAAAGAAGCACTTTAGTGATGCTGTTAGCATAAGCTGTCATCTTTAAAATGCATGAAATGAAAGAAATGCATCAAGTTGATCACAAACGCACCTTTCGGAGTTCTTATGACCGTGTTTACTGTAGATAATAAAAGTAAAGGTCTTAATTAGCTGTGTAGTTGTGTCCACCCAGCCTGGGGATCTTCTTTTTCCCAAACTGTCGCACTAATGTCTTTAAACAACACTCAACGACATTACGTCAAAATATCCGGTGGTTTCGATAAACACACATTGAATAAACAAACTTCTGACTATATTCGCGTTAGCACGCTTGTATTATTCAAAGGATTTAATGGTTTCTGTTCAAACGCGGAAGTGAACCTGAACGGGCGCCACATGTGACTGTGCAGAAGGCGGAAGCTGAAGTGCTGCACGTGAGCATGGGATATTGAGTGCTGCTCAAACAAGTTCAGTCTAGTGCTGTAGATCTAGTTCATCTTCAAACAAAGACGTGTTTTTTTCCCCCGATAAGCCTCAGTCAACTGTCCTGTTCGACGTCTAGTTAACGTTAGTGGTTTCACTGCTACTTTTGTCTGAACGTTCATAGCTTACTTGCTGACTATATATAATTGCTAAATCGTGACTTCAGAAATGATAATTTGAATAAATAAAATCTAAAACATTTTCTATTATATTTACATTTTTAATCTTACAAGATTCGCTGTGGGCTGTACCATTAGCGCGGGTGTGTTCCGCAGACTGTTTCACAAACGCTTAATATATCCTACTAAAACAGTGACACTGGAGGACACATCTTATTAATAATTAACATATAGGCTACTATTTACAGACAAGCAGAATAGCCCAGAACATGAAAGCAAATTGCGCTAAATTACACGTTATGTGTTTTGTGCCCCACTGAAAACCTAAAGAAAATACGTGGCTCAGTTAACGAAGACAAGACAGTGGTATAATAAACAGTAAACATATAATGTACAGACATGCAGGAGGCGAGTCCAGCAAATTAGAACGCAACGTGTTAATTAGTTATCAATATGTTTATTATTAATAAGATGTGTCCTCCAGTGTCACTGTTTAGTAGGATACATGAAGTCCACGCTAAGCGTTTGTGAAACAGTCTGCGGAACACACCCGCGATAATGGTACAGCCAACAGCGCATATTGTAAAAAAAAAGAAAGAAAAAAAGAAAAAAAAAAAAAAAAAAAAATTGGGGGGGGGGGGGGGGTAGAAAATTGTTTAGATTTTTATTCAAATTAGCTTTCCTTAAGCCACAATTAGTGAACTGATAAAGGAGAGAAAATTGCAATTACTCATTTATGAAGTGACTGAAAAAAAAATGAAAAAATGGTTTCATTTTCACTTTTTTGCATTTGCACCGTATGGTCTGAAAACTGATTTGGAAGCAATTTACACGGACCGTAAGGGTCTTAGGGTCTAATTTTGTGCTTATTTATTGGATGTGAGAAAATCCAGCAGAGTTTGGTGAGATTCTTTATATAGCACAAGTTCTGTGTTTAAATACTTGTAGTTACGTGAAGCGACAATGTTAATTCAGTCAGTTTTTGCATAAATAACAAAATAATTTAAGTGCACTAGTTTTTGTGAGAGGAGTTTTGATATTAGCAATATGCCAATATGTTTTATATATGTTCTCTTGCGGTGAGGTTTTGTGATAGGCTACTAGTTAGCTAACTAACCAAGACCATGATGCTTTTCTTCTTTTAGTATTTTCAGGATATCTTCTCTCTTTGTGATTACATTTTTGAAATACCTGATTAGTTTTTACTGCAGTCTTACTGAAGGCAGCCCTTTCTTGCCTGTCATACATTAGAACATGCTTGTGGATGATTTGATCACTTCTCCTAACCTTTGTTCAGGAGATTTCATCGATTGCATCACTTTTGTTTAGTTTATTATTATTATATTACTAGCACACTCTGGGGTTAAGTTTGTTCAGATGGATCAATATGAGGACAGGAAACTTGGCTATTTAGGCCTATAACTTCAGACATTTTAGAAAATGATCAATTAAACGCAAGCATATTGGATTACAAAGACAATGCTTCATATTTCAAAATCTACAACCAATATTGCAAATATTTTGATTTTAAAAACTAAAAGTTTATTCTGACAATACACAAAACTAAACTTGGAAAGGGTTTTGTACAAAAAGAGCAAAAAGTGTCTAAAAGAGCAGATTTATAAAGTTTGAAATTGTGCATCATTGCTCAGTGTGTTTTCCAGTTTATCTTTCCTAATGCGCAAATGTGTCATCTGTGCTCCACTGTCTTTTACAGCTTTTTCTGAGAACTTTTGTGTTACATAAGCTGCAGGCGACATTACTGTGTATGGACACATTTTTCATACATGTTCGCCCCTCCTCCTTTGCTCTCACTATTTCTCATGTCCTTTACCTGGAGAAAACAGTCACACACCCAGCATCTTCAACCCCACCAATCACAGCACACATGTGAGCACTTCCTGTTTCCTGTGAGAGAGAAGCATGCAGTTGCCAGTGAGGGTGAGAGTGAGGTGAAAGGCTTGAGTACTGGAAACAAAAGCTGTAGCGCAATCACTGTGACCTCCTGTTGAGTTTATGAGAAACGTCCACTGCGTAAGAAAAGTGCTGCGTGCGAGCTTGAAGGTTACTTTGTTTGGGGCTCCCTCTTTAAGCAGTGCTGGGGAGGTGAAAGAATAATAGAAAACAGAAACAGAAGGAGAGGAGGAAGATAGTTTGTCACTGGGCTGTTCAAACTTGTTTGTGGAATTTGAGAAGGGCGGGAGGCGGGGATCGAGAGAGAGAGAGATAAAGAGGAAACAGCGAGAGAGAGAGAGGAACACTGTGAGAATCTTTTTACTTTGATGAAAACTATTTTTGCTTATGTGAACACATAGGACAGAGGCAGGCTGGATAATTAAACCAGTGTTTTCAGTAAGTAGAGCATTTTTCTCACTTAACTTTGCTTCTCTCAATGGGCAAACACTGATATGTGGACTGTATCTGAGTTGTGCAATTCCTGCTAGCTTAACTTTGTCAAGAAAGCAAAGGAAAAGTTGGAGAGAGAGACAGAGAAGCATCCCCCAAGACACTTCTCAGGTGAGTCCTCTATTCCTTAGTCCCAAAACTTTTCATTCTTTTCCTTTTGTGTTGTAACTTTAGTAAAACCAAACAGTTCCTTGTAAACCAAACGTCCACATCACAGGCAAATACTGCATTTTCATGCTTGAGAATATTTATAAAAATATGTTTATTCTATTCACCACAGTCATTTTCTTATGACTCTGTTAATGTTAATTTGTTGTGCATCATATAATTCATTACATCTTGACATGAGTCAGCCATGTCTAAGACTTGCTCCTTCAACCCCTCTTAATAGTGCTTCTGCTGTTCCTAGTTATGAATTACTTGAAATGCCTCTGAATAAGATACATAGAAATAGGGAATGGGGCAGTGGTTGGTTGAACTGCATTCATTTGTTAATTTACTGAACTTTGTAATTTTGTGCTGAACTGACAGAACCAGGCTGTATATCAACTGTATATATAATTTATATTATGAGTCCGTTTACTAGTTGAATTGCTTTGTAGGAGTTTTAAGAGTAGTGTATAAATAAACATATATAAATGACAATGTATGTTATGCATACTAACAGTATATTAGACTGATTTGAAGTGACTTGTTTGACAAAAACAGTATTTCTGTTGCGTTGCTGTAACTTATCTGGTGGAGTATAGTGTAAGAAAAAACCAGGTCATGGCTTCAGTTGTCGGGGAATAAAAATCTGATTAAAAATTCATACTTTGAATCCATCCTTCAGATAAAGCATCTGCCAATTAATTAGTGTTAGACATTCAACTTGACACTTAAAAAAAAAAAAAAAGTTTAAGTAACTGTTTAAGTTGCCAAGCCATATATCTGACATGTTTCAACAAGATACTCCAACGTTTTAAAGATTTCCAAGAATATGTTTGAATGTTTTCCTCTTTGGAATATGAATTCTATATAGTTAATTGATTTATTGACTTTATTAATTGAATTTTGACATTCCCGTTATAGGTTCTCCTATGTGCCATGGAAACGAGGGTCAAAATTAATTGTCAAAGATTAAACAAAGAGTGAGAGACAGAAAGAATACCACTACAGACTATGAAAGAGAGCGCCAATGGGAAAGACTGAAGGACATAACCTGTATGAAAATGAAAGAGTAAAGGACAAGGAGGAGATAACAAAAACAAGGACATGCAGATTGAAAGAGAAATTGCAAGGTGACGAGGGAGGAGTTGCAGAAGAAATGAAATGAGAATGGCCCATAAGGGAGGAGCCAGATAGACAGAGGGAATCCAGACTGGGAGTTTGACTCAGGAATAAGAGATAGGAAGCGAGGGAAAGTTAGTCAGGGGTCACTGACTTTCAAGCATGAGGGAAAGAGAGACAGACAGAGACAGAGAAAGGCATGGACAAAGGAGGACAGAGACGGGCAGATATTAGCCTCGTCTCATGGAAAGACGAGACAGAGAGCTTTTCAGACAGGGAAAGGAGGGACTGATTAGACAGAAGGGATGAGGGAGAGAGATCTAGGAAAAAAGCTACAAAAAGCGAAGGATGACGTGATGGAGATCGAGGGACAATGAGAGGCGGAAAGGGGACTACTTTGAAAAGGATGACAAACCAAACACAAAGTGAGAGAACAGAAAGATACCACTTAACAGGAATATGAAAGAGGAGTGTCCACCTGGGAAGCGACGGAAAGGACATACGGTTTGAAAAGAAAAGCGGTAAGGAAAGGGAGAGATTACAGAGACATGGACATGCAGACTGAAACGCGAAAATTGCAAAGGTACAGGGAAGGAAGTGAGAGAAGAAATGAAATGAGGAGGCCATAAGGGAGGAGCCAGATAGACAGAGGGGATCCAGACTGGGAGTTTGACTCAGGAATTAAGAGGATAGAAGGAGGGAAAGTTATTCAGTGGGGTCACTGACCTTTCAAGCATGAGGGAAAAGAGAGACAGACAGAGACCAAGAGAAAGACATGGACAAAGAGACAGAGAGGGGCAGAATATTATCCTAGTCCTCATGGAAAGAGAGAGCTTTTCAGACAGGGAAAGGAGGGAATGATAGACAGAGAGAGGTAGTAGAGAGATATAGGAAAAAAGAGATACAAAAAGCGAAGGAGACATGTGATGGAGACTGGGGTAAGGACAGGGAAAGAGAGAAGAAGATGCCTACACAAAGACACAAACTCTACAAGAGTGAAGAGAGAGACAAACGTAGAGAGAGAGAGAAGCAGAAAGATGGCGAGACAAGGCAATAAAGAGGAAGAGATTACAGAGAGATGCGGTTATCATGATCCAAAAGGACAAGATAATTCAGAACGATCCAAAGAGACAAGATAAACCAAGAGATAGAAGAGAGACTCCCAAGACAAAAGAATGGAACAGAGATGCTTACATATTATACACAGCTGAAAGAGGAAGGTATAGAGATGGAGAACGGACAAGAGATAGGGATAGGTATTCTGAAAGAGAGATTGAAGAGTGGGAGAGGCGGAGGAAGGAAAGAGTACAAAGAGAGACAGGGAGAAGTAAGATGGAGAATAGTGGGGAGCTGATTTCAGGAAGTGCTATTGAGAATGAAAAAAAAAAAGAGGACAATGAATGAGAGAGAACTTTGGGGAAGGGGAAGGAGAAAACATATGTGAGTGTTATAGAGAGACTGAAGGAAAGAACAGAGGACGAGCAGGAAGTCAGGAGTACACCGAGGGAAGATGAGAAGAGTGAAAGCATTGCTGCTGAGGAAGCAGTTACAAAGAAATCTAAGAACAGGATAAGGAAATTGTGGCTGGAACCTCGAAGTGAGAGAAAAGAATCTTGGTTAAAAGAGGACACAGAGAGAGAGAGCACAAGAGAGAGGTACATCCAAAGATACAAAGAAAGCATGACAACAGGAAATGAAGAAGAGCCTGAGAGAAGGAAACCAAGCAAGAGCAAATGTCTTGAGGACAAGTATAGAGAACTTGAAAGGGCTGGAGAGTTCATGAGGGATGTGGACTTAGAAAGAGGAGGAGAAGAGGATGGAAGGGGGGACTTCACTCATGATAAAGAAGCCATGGATTCAGAGTGGCAGATGGACCGAGCGAAAGAGAATGTGGCCAATAAACTCAGAAGAAAATGATAGATATTAACAGAGAAGCAATAATAGACATGACTACTTGGAGAATGAGGGAAGGAAGTGAGGGAGAATCGGAAGCAGAGAAGAACATAATGACGTCAGCAGATGATGGATTTGTAACAGTTTCCAGTGGAGGGGATGTGCGGAGGAAGAGGATTTTGAAGACTGCAAAGAATTCTGGGAAGGTGGAGTTCCCAAAGCTGTCTCTGGACACTCAGGAACTACAGAGGACACAGAAAATGGGGCAAATGAAGCTCCAAAAGGACCCCTAACAGTCTTTTGTGTGATTGGTCAGACCCACCCCATGTCACAAACCAATGCGAATTCATATGTACATCCTACTGTTGAAGAGGCAGGCAATCCGCATTCATGTCATAACATGGGCACTCAAGATGAAATGAGCATAAATGAAGCATTTGAAAAGGTTGAACACTGTGAACAGGACATTGAAAGAGCAATGGACGACCTCAGTCTTTGTCCTAATGTGGAAAAAAGGGGAGGGAACAGGAAGTAATGACCAGAACAACAGAGGGTGGTGTAACATCACTGGAAGGCCAAATGATTCCTCCCAGTGAGCAATCAGAACAAGACACCCAACTCTCCTACCAGAGCCTTCTGAAACTTCAGGGTCATCCAAGGATAATGGTCATGGTGCAACAGAGAGACTCATAGTGAAGACAAAATACAAAGAGGAGCAAAAGAACCTACCGGAGACTCAGTGGAGCATTCTGGTTCTGATGACACATGGAGCACATGTGAGGAACGAAAGCGATGCTCTACTGCTCCTCACCTTAGATGGGCCAAGAACGTGGTGAGAGAGATCCTGGGCCTAAAGTCAGTGGACACAGAAAATGCAAGAGGTAGTGTGACACACATAGACACGCAAACCAACACACAAACAGAGGGTGAGAGAGAAATGGAAAAATCAAGGAAAGAGAAAGAAATAATAGAGGGAGGAGAAGAACAACAGGGAGGGATGGAGAGAGAATTGAATGAGAACCGTGACTGGCTGGATCCTAGTTCTAACCAGCACACGGTTTCCTCAGAAGGAGAGGCAGAGGGGAAGGTAGAAGAAGTATATAAGAAGAAAGAGAGCAAAGAGGAAGTTGTTCTAAGCTCTAGTAGTTTTCGAGATTTGGGGAATGAGGCTCGCACGAGGAGGCGAGGGTTCCGAAAGTCAGCGGAGAAAACCAAAGAAGAGGAAGAGGATGAGGCAGAGGAAGAGGGAGTTGGAAGGGACCGCAGGACGAGAATATTCAACAAATCAGGTGAGAGGAAGACTAACATAAGAAGGGTGAATTGGACATTCAGTGACCCACTTGCTCCCACTCATGTGAGAAGAGATCTAAATGTGTCTCGAGATATCTGCTGAACCTATTCTATCAAATTTAATATACCAGTGGTATAATGTCACATAGAGAGGCTTATGCAAGAATGTAACACAGCAATCTGTGAGTTCTCTTCCCCTAAATAAGTGTCAGTATGGGCATTAAGAAGGTTTATTTTCTTGTCATGTAATTTTGTTTCTAAATCTAACATTTTAACAGAAAATTGAGCTTGAGCATGTGACAGGGCTGTATGTTTTGAATAGCATGGACGAAAAGTCCCACCCTTCATACCCTAAATACAATTTTTCTGTTTAATCTGGTACAATTGGGTCCCAAATGGTGTTTTATGTTCAAACGGATTGCTAGTGACTGTAGACACTTTAAAAAATGAGAGCATGATACAGTACATCCCAGCGATTTCACAGTTTTTATGGATGGTTCATATTTGACCTGGGACACACATAATTAGTCAATGATGGATTTAATGCCAACAGAAAGATCTAAATAATATTCCGAACAGTCCTTAAATTGTTTATTTACCTTTTTATAGCAATATATGCCAGTAAATATTTCAATCAAAAAAGTGTTTGTTTTTTAAAGAGACCCATTCTTAGGACTTTTAAGAAATCTGAAACCACACAAACAGTAGACTTTAGGTTCTCATACCGCAGGGAGTGACTAATAATGTATTCCCCCAGCATTTTTTTTTTCATTTTGGGTAGTCTCATTTTAATAGCCTGGAAGATCCAGAGGGGCTCTTGAGGATTCTTGTGGGGGTTGGAGTCATGACCGCTGAAGACTCCTTAAACAGCAGCATTTCTTGGAAGAGACAGAATTTTGAGCTGACAGATTTCCTTTGTATCACAAACTAAACCATTCTCATTCACTCATAACAAGTCCTCCCCTTTACACTTTCCTGTTTTTTTCTTTCCTGTTTCCATATTTCTCATTGCATTAGGGTTATTTTTCTTTATGGCACATTTTCTTGAGAGCTACTGAGTTGCTCATACCCAGAGGTCTTGCGGTCTAGTCTATCTTTTCAGTTATTCACTAGAAAGCTTGAGGCGATTCCTGTTTTTATACAGTATATGGGCAATTCCCATGTGTACAGCTTGTGTGCAGCTATGTAGAATCATCCCCATCTGTTTCGCTTGAGATGGAGTGTTACTGGATTTAGGCTGCTTAAATTCTGATCTTATCTTGGTTAAGGGAAGCTTAAGGTGTTAAAAAAACAACATTGTGATGTGTGCTGATTTCTCTGTGTTTTGGTTTGTATAGATGAAGAAGAGGACGAATTATGTTTTACCTGGAGTGAAATGGATCTAAGGTAGGAGAACATGTATACTGCATGTATAAACACTCCCATATTTTGTCCCTCATTAAAAATGTTTTCCATGTAAAGGAATTGTACTTAAATACATTAAATAACTACCCTGATAAATGTTTAAAATCATGTAGAGATGAGAACTTCAGGTGTGTCTGTCAAGCTTGATAAAAGCTGTTCTTATTTTACACATAGCAGGTGGGTAGATATTTTTGGAGGAATCAATTCTGGCTGAATCAATTCTGGCTGACTATGAATAGTAAATGTCTCCGATGGTGTCCACAACTGAAAACTGCTGTGTTTGTTTGATACTGCAGGAACATTTGTTCAAAGAGACTGACATATTACACAGCTAAATTTACACTCTATGATTCCCATTTATTATGTAGTTATATCTGGATTCATGCATTTTTAGTGCATCTGATATTGTTCTGTTGACAATTGGGTTACTTTCGAGGTTATAACTCTGATAATATCTTAACGGAAACCTTTTCTTTTTCAGTTTGGCTTGGTGATGTTTATAACTTTATATGAAGTCTATCACCACTGACAGTATTTTATTTAGTAGACAATCTTACAAATGACCATATATATCACAAATGTCCTTTGCTGTTTCTATCTCTCTCCTTCTTACTTTTAGGAAACTTGGGGAGGACAAAGAAGAGGAATTCGAAATTCTTTAGTAAGTCTCTGTATTGTCTTTATCTGTCTTGATCTTTATGGCTATAACCAAATACTATAGGGATTTTGCTCTAACAGATTAGAAAAATATTAAAAATTTAAAGTCTTCAAAATCCATTAAAACATTACTAAGGCACATACAATTCCCAGTCATACATATCCCTATTTCATACACACACTTATGTACACATGGTAGTGTACATAATATGATTATAACTGGCTGTAAAATATAGGAAATGCATGGTTCTTAATACATGGGTGGTTACAGTTCAGATATTGAGAGCAGGGAAAGTTTTGTCATTCCTGACTATGCTGCTTTGCCAGTCCTCCAGGCAAAGAACAGGTTTGTGCTTGCACATCACTTGGAACTGCAGATAAACAGCTGCAAATTCTCACTTAGTATTAAAAATGCTTTCTTGGATGTTCGTGCTTGTACATCTTTTTTTATTATTATTTTGCCCTGTTCAATCACTGACCTGCTGTGCTTGTTTGCTTTCTATGTAATTCTGACTTGATCTCTGTCTGACCTGGTGAATCATAGACAGGTTTAGCCTTTTTTCTGCCCTTTTTTCTGTATCTAACAAATTCATTTTTATACATTTATAAGGTATGGTTATATGCATTTTGCGTTGATTTTCTTTGTGTTCTGATGAGGGTTGTGGACAACAGGAAAATGCTAAATCTAAATGCAATTAAACAAGTTATGCATAGTTACTATGTATGCATAATACATAGTAATTTTTTAAAGGGAAAAGAAAAAAATTATGAGTATTTGTTGGTTTTTAAGCAAACTTTTTTTAGGCATGCCATGCACTTATGAACAAACCATAAAGGTAAAAGAAAATATGACCTGGCTACATTAAATACAGGATCATGTGCAGTGAAAGTAAACATGGTTGGTTTCCGCCAACCACAATGTGTTTTATACAAATGATTGGTTGCTTGTGTAGTTCCTCCTGCTAATATTAATTAATGGCAATGCTTGATTTCAAGGACATGTGGTTTTTTTTTGTTCCTTGTATCCAATGTAAAATCTGGATTCAACTGAAAAGCACAGCTCTAGAACCATATCAGTGATTTCTCTTTCTCTTGCAGACTCTCAGTTGTATCAGGAGTACAGTGAGGTGGTCCAGAACAGAGAGATTCTGCTGTCTCATTCTGATTCTCTATCAATCAGTTCATCTTCCTCTCCAAATCATTCCCCTAAGTTATCACGCAGACCTCTCCCACCTGTCCCTCAAGCCCTCCTATTGCCTCACGCTCTGTCCCAAACCAACTCCTTTAAAAGTCTAAATGTGCCTCAGCAATCCATAAAACAGACCCCCGTCCCCTCGCCTGTCATCTCTGCTTCCTCACCCACACTGTGGCAGGATCTCCCCGGAGTGAGAAGCAGCCTAGAGTTGGAGGAACTTACTAAGGATGAGAGACGCCTACAGGAGGGGTAGAATCATTAGATCAGTATCCCCTATTAAACATTACAAGTGGCTCAAGTCATAAACTTAAAAATGTATGATACATGTCATTGTACTTGATAATAACATTCCAAAACAAGTGTGATTTATGGAAAACAAAAACAGCTCTAGCTCACTTTGCAGCAAAACATTTCACAATGATAAAACAATTAAGTTGAAAGGAACTTACATATCGTACATTTCCTAAAAAGGATCTTGGTGGTTGGAAGTAATTGTAAAAATGTGAAAAGTGAAGTTAGAAAAGGTCTAAAAGAAAAGTATGTTGAATCCACTTTTGATATTTTGTTATTAAATGAAATTACATTTTTAAGTTTGGCTTAAGTGTCCGCTGTTTTTACAGTACGCATTTTTGCATTATGGCTGTATTTACTGTACACATTTGGGCAATTGTGTAAGAAGGTTTTTCAATCAGTTGTAAAGCCACATTGCAAGATATAATACCACAATTAGGAAATACATATGCTATTATAAGAATATGAGAATAAAATAAATGTAAACAATTAAAAGAAAGGACTTAAATCACATTTTGTGATGAAATAAGACATAATGTAACAGAGACATATAAAACCACAACAATCCTCACAGCAAGATTTAGCTTATTTCAAGCTATAAAGGAACACTGCAACTGTAACCGATTGTAATTGTGTAAAATAAAGTCATAATTTTTATGTTACAGTTAACTTTAATTTTTAACTCTTGAGACAGAAACAGGCTTTCATGGTACGTTGCAGTACTAATATGCAACAAAATAGGTGTTTCAAAAGAAATTTGTTTTTATTAGTAAGGACAGCAACATGAAGAGTCTCTGTCTTTTTCAGGTGAGGTTTGAGGTCGTGACCTCTGAAGCGTCATACTGCCGCAGTTTGGACATCGTAGTGGAGAACTTTGTCATGTGCGAACAGCTCAACGTTCGCCTGTCTTCAAAAGACAAAAACTGGCTGTTTTCCAGGCTAAATGATGTTAGAGCCATCAGTCACAGGTTAGAATCATATCATTAAATTAACAGAATTACTGAAGATAAATACATTTTAGTTTTTGAAAGATGTTTAGATCACTCTGTAACTCCCTAAATGTGTATGAATTCATCTTGGAGTCAGTTCTCAAATGTCTGCTCTGAAATCTGAATTACGTCACTAATATATATGCTTATTTTCACTAAGTTTCTGTCTCAGCTGGAAGAAGCAGTGGAGAAGGACATTATGCGATTTACCGTCTGTGACATCATTATCAAACACTGTCCACGATTCAGGAATGTGTATGTGCCATACCTTACCAACCAATCATATCAGGACAAGACATATCAAAGATTGATGTGAGTATTTATTTGCACTGATCTGGAGAATTAGCTTTTCCTGTTTTATTTTTGTCCATATGATTTCATTGTTTCATTCCACCATCTCTCATAGGGACGAGAGTCATGAATTCCGTAGAGTTGTGGAAAAGTTGGAGCGTAATCCGGTTTGTCAACGACTGCCTCTACGGTCTTTCCTCATTCTGCCATTTCAAAGAATCACACGCCTCAAATTGCTAGTACAGGTACTGTCTTCCTCGGGTCTACATTTTTTGATGACACATTCCCCAACTTTGCAGGAAATGCCATGACTCATGCTTGCTAGGAGCACGTGCTTTCCCCTACCTTCTTCATCTATGCTATATTAACATGATATGCCATCCATCTCCTGTCACAAAGAATATGGAAAGCTGCATTTTTAAATGCCCTCTTTTCTCTTTGTTGGTAGAATATTGTAAAGATAACTGCTCCAAAAACCAATGATGAAGCACAGGCCATTAAGGCCATGAAACTACTTGAAAAGGTGAGACTTTTTATGTACTTGCAACAATGTTATATATAACAAGTTATGTCACCCACATCTCTGCATTGGAATTTCTTATCAGTTTTCTTTCTCACCACTGTCCCGTGTTTCCTTGCTTCTTAACAGATGATCCAGGACAGTAATGAAAGTATCTCTCAAATGAAGAACATCGAGTCACTTGTGACCCTCAATGCCAAAGTTGACTTTGAGTGCAGGGTGAGCATGACATGTTTGGGAACCTAATTTGCCAACTGAATAATAGTCGAAATGTACAATGACTTATTTTGTGTCTCCTAGACTCTTCCATTGATCAGTCAGTCCCGAAGACTGGTACGAGAGGGACCTGTGACTGAACTGAGAGACTTTTCTCTGAAAGACAGGGAAGAAGAGAGAAATGCTTATATGCACCTTTTCAATGACTATCTCCTGGTCTCTTTGCGGAAAGAGTACGTTTGGCTTTCTTTAACATCTATACTTCAGTTTCAGGCTTTTCATGTTTAATGCAAATGGTATCTTATGTTTTATGGTGCAATTAACGCTTAACTTCCTGTTTTTGTAGAGGG
The DNA here is from genome assembly GCF_018340385.1 of Cyprinus carpio. NCBI lineage: Eukaryota > Metazoa > Chordata > Actinopteri > Cypriniformes > Cyprinidae > Cyprinus > Cyprinus carpio. The sequence continues at coordinate 316,902 of NW_024879327.1, forward strand.
GGTAGGTTTACAGTTATCGATCATGCACCTGTGTCAGAGCTGCGGGTTGAGAACTGCAGGTTCAAACTGCATTCCCTACAAAAAAACCTGTTCCGTCTGCACATGCCACAAAAAGCCCTGCTCTTGCGGACAGATACCCAGTAAGTATGTCAATTATGAGAGAGAAGCTGTTGCTATCTTGAATGTGCTGCCACATGTGCATGCCTGTGAAGTCCTCATCCCTGTAGGGCAGGAACGTCAAGTCTTGCTCCTGAAGGGTCAACTTCCAATAGAGTTTATATGAATTACTCCTGAATTAGCTTTTCAGTATCTCTTCCCCTCAGGAATGGGAATGGATACCCCTGCTTTAGTGCAGAGTTGGGTAAATTACTTACAAATTGTAATCCGAATCTAATTATGTAATCCAGATTGCATGTAATCAGTTGCTACCCAGCTCTGCTGTAGTGTTTCCACATTTGCAACTTTCACATATTGGACAGCATAAAATTCAGTTCGGTCCGGCGATCTTGTGTTTTGCAATCTGGTTGTGCAGAATATTGCGTTAAATTAATCTGTATACCCATCTTACCTATACCTATCATCTCTCAGAGCCAATAAATTGCGCTGGATATCAGCACTTTCACGTCCTTATCCTGAGATTGACTTCAGTGCAGTTCAGGGTATGTGCACTTCCTGCTTTAAAAGAAACTGCTGTGTCCAAGTAAATACTCTAATGCTAGTAAATTAACATGTTCTCTTTTTCCATTTGCAGACATTCCACAAATGCAGTGCATCAAAGCATTTGTTGCTCAGCAGCCTGATGAGCTAAGTTTAGAGAAAGCTGAAGTTCTGTTAGTTCACCAGCAGAGTAGTGATGGTGAGTTAAATCTAATCACATGAACACAAGAAAATGATCTTTAACCACAAGGTTAAGAACAGTGCTAAGAACTCTGCCAGTGCTTCCAGGAAAGCCAAGGTTTATTCACATGTTAGGAATCACATTTGCCCAGGGGCACCCAGTCCTTTCCCTGGAAATCTACCTACCTGCAGAATTCAGATCCAACTCTTGATTCAGCACATTTGTCTGTAATAATCAAGAGCTCCTGCATATCTTAACATGTTCATTTTTGTTAGATTAAAAAAATCCACCCTGACCAATATTAACAAGTAGTCACCTTATAAAGTAGAACCTCTGTTGGCCTTTATTTATAGTACATTTATTGTTTGTCTACTTCAGGAACTTGCATGACTGCACCAAGCCCAATTCACTAGAGATCTAAGGGATATGTGGTAGACTAGAAATATAACTAACCCATTAACGCCTATCTTATGAGACTCATCTCAATTGTTAATGCAACATAATATGAAAGAGTTCTTGGAGAACTTGTGTGGGTGGATCAAGATGGTTTTGTACTGGTATTCTGCAGTGTAGGATAGGACAGAGAAAGTCCCAGAAATCCAACCTGATTCAAGAACCTCCTAGAGCTTCCTAAGTCTTTTTAAGTTGATGTGAGTTTTGTATTGCATGTACTGTAGATCATGACATCATCCATACATGTGTATATGGTAGGCAAACTTCAGTGGGTCCAGTCAGATCATCAGTGACTTTTTTTGGTTTAGGTATACTTAGAACATCTACTAAAGATCTCAAGATTGCAGTTAAGAGAATGGTTTCGTAACGCTTGAGATGATTCCATTAGTCCCCACAACATTGGCAAAGGTTGATTGCTGCCTTCTAACCTTACCTAAACAACAAAAACAGACTATTGAAGAGAGAATAATGGTGAGAAGAGTTGAGACCTAGTACATGAGTTTGTTTTAAACTTGAAGATGTAGTGAAGGGAAAAGAAAGAGTGGCATACAGAAAATGTCCCAGTCCACCACACAGAAGCTGGTGTTTTGCCCCCAGATCTAGGGCAGTGCTTTTCAAACCTGTCCTGGGGACCCCCAACTACTGCACATTTTGTATTTCTTCCTCACAAGACACACCACATTCAAGTATTGCAGACTATACTAATGAGCTGATGAGTTGAATTTTTTTGAGAAGCACTGATTTAGGGTCACTGTAGAACAGTGATGTCCAATCTTGCTTCTAGAGGGCCACTTTACTGCAAAAATTAGCTCCAACGCATCTGTCTGAAAGCTTCTTGTGATCCTTAAGACCTAGATTATCTAGTTCTAGTGTGCTTAATTAGGGCTGGAGCTAATCTCTGCTGGAAGGTGGCCCTCCAGGAGCAGGTTTGGACTCTACCGTTGTAGAATGTATGGTGTAAGTCAGAAGCAGTTGGATTTGGCTCTAAATCAAGAGGATTTGTCACTTGCCCTAGAGGGTTCTTCTGTCATCAGATGTGAAATTCATATGACTCTTTCAAGGTTAAGAACAATATTTGGGATGGCTGGTCCAGCAGCTCCTGGATAGACTATGTATTCCTTATTTGGACCAGTATTATTAACAATGCACATAGAGAGATTTTTAAGACTGATAATCATTCTTTCATGATGAGGGCATTCCTAGTTACCACAGTTTATGTAAACAGGCATATTTTCCCACACACTGTATATGATTGTATTTCTAATGAGGTGTCCTCATAGTACTGATAAATGAAGTCCACTTATGTCTGTTCTCGGGAACAGTTCAACAAGTTCCTAGTAGATACTAACGTTGTTATGTCACAAGCAAAATTCAAGAATTGCTAAGGGATGTTTTAACAAATTCCATTTATGATTCTCTCCTTTTTATTCAGGCTGGGTGGAAGGAACTCGTCTGTCAGACAGACAACGTGGTTGGGTCCCCGAGTCTCATCTTGAGACAATAGTCAGCGACAAAGCAAGAAAGCGCAACCTGCTGGACACCATGAAAATTGCTACAGCTGCAATGTGAAGCCATATGTATAGCCTTCAATGTTCTCTCAGGTGGACTTTTTCAATTACAATTTTTTTGTATTACTTTAAAGACTTAAGCCTTCAAGAACTTTAAGGATTTTTGTCTCAACTTCATGGGAAGTTTCTATTTATTTTTTGTATACACTCAAGGGTGATGTGGGTGTGATGGCCTCACCCATGTCAGGGTACTACTCCACACCATGCAAAAGGGTCTGGCAAGATGCTGAATTACAGCAACTGAACTTCTTAGATATCTTATGGACATTGATGGACTTTGCAAATGGCACAAATGCATCCATACGCAGTACCTGTTCCGAATGAGTATCTATGCAGCTTCCAAAGTGTTTATATAAGACTTTCTTAAAATTGGGAAGTTGGGAGTCATTCACGGTCAGAGATTTGGACTAGAGTCTGTTGTCCACAATCTGAGCAAGCCATTTCACTGAGGAACCACAACAGCTGGATATAACACAGCTGAATGCTGCACCAAAACTACTTGTTCTCTGTTATTTATAAACATCAGATCCCCTTCAGCGTGGAATATAAATGCTGTCTGACCGCAGCCTGATGGGAATACAGTTTGAAGAGTTGTTGGTGTGCTCTAGGACACAAGATGCAAAAGGACAAATTATTAATAGCTGTGAAAAACAGTGGACTTTTAAGTGCAAATTTTATTTAGGATCAAGAATTACGGATGCCTACTTTTTAAGTGTACAATACCCAAAGTTGAAAGTACAATGTACAGAATATAGGTTTTTAACATAAAAGCTAAAAGTATTATGTTTTCACAGAGTAATTCCATCTCTGCTTCCTGTTCAAACTGATTAGCATATAAATGTAATATGCCTTAAAAATAAACAGATAATTAGTTTCCTGAAAGAACATTTCATGGTTTAGGAGATGGGGTTTTTAGTCTTATCAAGTGCACTTTCAAGAATTATGGGATGGCCGTTAGGTAGCAAGACTTTAAGAAAGAAGAATCAGTATGAAAGAGTAAAGTGGCACAGGATTCAGTAGGAAATCAAATGCTTTAGTGTGATTTACAATACGAAGAATCAATGAACATTTCATTAAATTATGACAGAAAAGACCAGACTATATAAACAGCTTCTTGGCTATATGGAAATAAAAAAACACAACAGTGGAAAATGATTTTGTGATCAACTAAACTGTACTTGAAATATTCACAAATGATTGGTTCCTGAGGTGAAACTGAAATCTACTTGAGCCCAATCAAGAGTAGCAGACAGGAAAAGGACATTAGAAAGTACAAGATGATGCAAATACAGTAACACTTCACAATTAGGTTCAATTTGTTAACATTAGTTAATGTATTAGGTATCATGAACTAACAAAAGAAAATAATTTTAAGAATTAATTTAGGTCAGTGTTAATTTCTACACAGACTAATACACTTTTAGAATTTCAAGTTTTATAAATAATGCATTACCCTTGTAAAAAAGTGATATTTAAAAATAGTATAGAGGTAGTGAAGTATAGTTAAAATCAATTAACATATTTACTGACGTATTGTTCGAGACTTATTGTTCGAGACCTAAACTGATATAAAAATTAGAATTACTTTTATTCGGAGTGCTACTTGTGCACAATGCACATTTCTTCATATTAAGCCTAAAATGTGTTTTAATACCGCTACTGTTGAGGATTGTATGATCTTTGAATAATATTGGTCTTTAAATGTAAGATATTTATAGTGTACCTAAAGTATACTTGCAATAGTTCCACTTTAGTATATTCAGTACTTCAGTATCTCTTTAGTTAGACCTCAGTACGGTGGCCCAGAAGTGCAGAACAGATTACAATTTTGAAAACAAAATAACAAATTACAAACTCAAATGTAAATCTAAAAAACAAAATAATTCAGAAAACACAACAACAATTCAGAAAACGTTATAACAAGTCAGAAAACACAATGACAAATCCAAAAACAAAATAACAAGTCAGAAAACACAAAGACAAATCAAACAAACCGGAAGAGGTAGGTATAGTTTGAGATAGCACATTGGTTTGGGATTACTCACCGCTGACTGGACGGGACATCTGTCAATCAACGTATACAGAATGAACCAGCTCAGCAGAGTCGTGGGTAGAAAGTTCAGAGATGGTCTTAAAGTAGCTCAGTTTAAATGTATTCCGCTCTCCAACATATTTCAACACTTTAGCAACTGAAATTAATCAGCTCCTGTGGTGCAGGCGGTTAAGCGTGTGCACTTGGCTTTTTTGATGCGATGACCAGGTTTGATCCCACCTTTTTGCCGAACTTTTTTTTCTCCCTTTTCAAATCTTGTATCACATCGAGATATGAGGCATTTATTTTCAATAAAAATTAAGGAAGTAATCAAAAAGGTGAAAATAAAGTATAGGGTAGGGTTAGGGTAGATTTACGGAGGGCTTTATTGTACCAATAAGGTGGCATCCATTTAATAATTTGAATTAAAATGATCATTTACACAGTGCAGATAATAGCCACTATTTGCAACAAGTAGTATACATAGCAGAAAACCCTGCTATTTTAACATAGTGTAAATAAGTATTTGCACTTAGTGTAAATAGCATATTGCTAAAAATACTGCTATTTTCACTTAGTGTAAATAGAATCGGTTGCTAATATGAGATTTGAAAAGGGAGAAAAAAAAGTTCAGCAAAAGGTGGGATCAAACCTGGGTCAATTGCGTCACAAAGCCAAGGGCACATGCGCCACTGGGGCTGATTAATTTTACTGCCAGTAAGGCAGGTTATTTGTACAAAGTGTAAATAGACACTCTGTATGTTTTATTCCATAGTAAGCACAATTCATACAATACATTTAAACTGAGCTACTTTAAGACCATCTCTGAACTTTCTACCACGACTCTGCTGTTCTTAAGCTGGTTCTTTCTGTATACGTTGATTGACAGATGTCACGTCCAGTCAGCAGTGTGAGTAATCCCAAACCAATTGCTGTCTCAAACTATACCTACCTCTTCCGGTTTATCTGATTTGTCATTGTGTTTTCTGATTTGTTATATTGTTTTCTGAATTGTTGTGTTTTCTGAATTGTTATTTTGTTTTTTAGATTTGCATTTACATTTGTATTGTTATTTTGTTTTCAGAATTGTAATCTGTTCTGCACTCCTCGGCCACCGTACCTCAGCACTACTTCCGGACAATTAAAGTTCTTTAAGTACAAAAATAGTTGTTCCAATTCAGCAGACTTTAAGTATACCGTAAGTACAATTGCAGGATATTTTTTATTAAGTTCATGAATAAATAAAAACGTATATGTGGTATACTTAGCATGAAATAAAGGTATTTTAGAAACATTTAAGTAATGTATTTTTCACTAGGGTAAAAATGGGAATAAATCAATACTGAACAATAGTAATACTGTTCATTTTAGTTTACAACAGCTATATATATTAACTAATGTTAACAAAACTGAAACTTTTTGTAGTGTTCCCACCAAACATGATCTGATGGTGAGGAAGAAGATTGTGATTGTGTTTTTTATTAGCCACTTGGAGGTTTCAAAATGTGCTCAAAGGAGCCATGAATAGTCTAATCTCAAGCAGGCTGCATATTAACAAACACCCAACATGCATCCACACACAGACAGTGAATCCGACAAACACACAATCAAAGACACACACACACACACACACACACACACACACACACACACACACACACACACACACGAGTACTTCAGCACCAGGTAGAACAGGAACATCTCTGCACTCACTCCCTCACATAACATTATCATCTTCACTATGCTGTACTAGACTAGTACTATTAGCAACTGTTTTAACATGTATTATCACTATATAAACTTGCACATGCTGAACAGTCAGTGGCATCTAATAGGAGACAGGCCATTATTAAGTGAGACACATGCATGAACACTCCACAAATCATATCCAAAGAGGTTCTAATGAGAACATACAGGTGCTGCTTGCGAAGAGTAGCACAGTGTTAAAAAAAGGAGGAGTGCATGGGTCTATGCGTGCACCACTTTTTAGAAGAACCCTAAATTTCAAAAGTCTTTCAGTCTGTCAAGTAAGTGCTATGAGATACGGAGAACCAGGACACACGCTTGGGACAGCTGAGTGGATCTAATGACCCAACAGAGAATATCTGCTATAGAGCTGCACATCACAGAAACTAAACTAAAGTGTAAATTCTTGAGCTGTAACCAGAGCAACAATTAGGGGATACTAAAGAAGTCTGTTATGAAAGAATGGTGTAAAATGGGTTTGAGAAATAAGTTCTCTTTTAAAATACCAAACCTGAAAGCATAAGTGTGCAGCTTTATGAGCTTGAGTGAACAGAGGGAATAATACACTTGGTTCAGAGCCGTACAGCGGATCTGAACTAAACAAAGTGGAGGTTTGAAATGGGAGATGTGTGTCATATGGTACATTAAAATACAGTAAAGGGTTTCACTGTATAGTAGCAGGATAAGAATCACCCCGCTAATTCTTCCAATTATCGATTATCCGTTTCCTTCAACCTGGAGAAGCATAAAAAAAATTGACGGTCAGTTTTTTTTTAAGTGTTTGTCAATACAAGATTTTTTGCCTTATGTAAGAATGTGTTTTTATCTAAATTTCCACATCGAATCAAATGCAACAGATTATGTAAGAATGGTATTATGATTTGCACAACCCACTGATAAAAGTAAAGCTCTTTCATTAAGCTGTATCTCAGTTCATAATGGATATTTATGATTTTGAATACTTAATTATGCATGCTTATTTGAACTATTTTTACATTTCAATTACCGGTGCTGTCATCTAACACATTTAGTCTTTAAGATCACAATTTTACGATCACAAACAGTGTTTTAACATTGATAAATGTAATCTTTAGCAAATTTCTAAATGAATATACATTTTTCATCCTGTAAATGTAAAGTTGATTTGTAAATTTTAAAACAACCGATTTTTGAAAAAAAAAAAAAAAAAACAGTACTCAACTTATTGCTATTGGCACAAATTTTAATATCTGCGCATCCTAAAAAATAATAGTATTTATTATTAGAGAACCTATTTCTTAAGAATATATTGCTTAAACTTAATTTCCAATATAGTCCATAAACACATAAATAATAAACAGTACATCTAAACAGTTAATTTTAACTACTTGGTTTTTTAATTGTGTAAAATGACTATGTCCTGGAAGAGTGACAAAGAGTAAAAAGGAATTTAACAGGAATACAATGAATGCTAAGCATCTGTATGTATGTATATATGTATGTATTTATTAATACCTGTATGAGATGGGCAGGAGGAGGTTGTTCTTCTTCAGAGCTTGCACTTTGCTGAGAGTCTGGGGGTCGAGGGCGATATAACAGCGCCGGGCGTAGTCCAGAAGCTTTTCTTTAGATGGGTCAAACTCGCCCAACTCAGCCACCTTCTCTGGAGCCACCAGCAGAAGCTCAGCAATGGGTGTGGTAGAGGCCACCGTATTACGATCTACAACCGTGGATCTGGAAGGCCTTGGACATGTTCTTCAACCTCTGGTATGTTAACTAGGATCTTTTTATAGCGGAACAGCACACCTGCTGCATCTTTCACTAGAACAACAACAGCAATAAGGAGAGAAAGATGAACAAAGAGATCAGAAACAGAAGAAAACCACTTGTCATGTTTCCTCGCGCTGTCATGCTCACCTCTCTGTCTTTCTCTCCCTCTGGCGATTCTGAAAACCCTTCTTCTCTTCAGAGCTGGATGACTGCCGGTGGGTCTTCCAGCTGTGCCAATGTTCCGAAGTGACATGTTCTCTGTTATCACATCCTCTCCTGACATCATTTCCTCTTCCTCAAGATAGCTATCCTCAAGGTATTCATCCTCTTCTTCATCACCCAGAAGAGTGAGGGATTCTGTGTAAGTATAAAAAAAAGTTACAAAAAATTCTATTTCAAATGCTGTTTCTTTTGAATTTGATTCATCAAAGAATCATGCAAAAATATATCACGGCTTCCACAAAAACATTAAGAAGGCAATAACAAAAAAAAATCACATTTTAATCATATTTTAGAAAAATATTAAACTCATGAAAACACACATGGGAAGTATGGTAAATATACAGTATAGTGACTCAAAAAAGTTAGCTTCTTAGATTAAATGTAAATATTGTAGACATACAGTAAATATTTAAACCAAAATGACAATATAGCGCAAATACAGGTTAAAAAACATTTTTGACCCACCTTGCAGTTCATTGCGTGACCTGTTGTTGCTACTGCAGCTGCTGCTGGTGCTGCCGCCACCGTGGCCCTGCAAAAGAGGCTGAGGGTGGGGGAGATGCATACAAGGAATTTATCTGAGCACTGACTGGACCAGGAACAGAGCTCAGGGCCTTGGGATTGGCTGAAGTCTGTTGGGGTTGGCCTCTGCTGGAATGACTGACGGTTGGCCGAACGCTGGCTCTCCACTTGTTGATCTGCAACGTTAATGATTAAAGTTAAATTCTGTGGCCAGTTGCATAACAGGCTTAGGCTAGTTTTACAATTTAGTTTCCTGATTGTTCTCCTTAAGACTGCTCATACATTTTTTTTCAGTCAGTTACATAAAAATGATTAAAGACTGGTCTAACTTGAATCTGAAAAATGAGACTCATTACCCTTTAGCTAACTGCTGGCTGGTCAGACTAATTCTATTTTAGAATGAACCAATCTTAATTTTACTTAGTGTGATCTTCGATTTTTTTAGTTAGGATTTATTTATGTTCTGCACAATGATATTATCACTTCATTATAACTAAATCAAATTATTATTATACATTTTATTAATTGAAATAAACTCAAATCTAAATATTACACGAAAACTAATAATAAATGACCGCCCAAATGTTCACGCAAGGAAAGAAGGCATAACTTTTATTCTTGCTGTAGTATTGTTGCCTCGCCATGTTGTGGAGATGCTGTTTCATTGTGAAAGCAAAATACTTTTTTTGGTCTTCCAAAACAGAAAATCAGTGGTTAAGTTTGTATTTACAACACTGTTCCAGCACAATTCAACCCAAATATTCAGATGTGTGCAGCGCATTTTTTGGAGGACAAGGACTGTTTCCTGTGAGAGTAGCCTACAATGCTGGTGTCTGTTTCTATAAAGTGGGGCAATAACAACTTTGCAAGGACAGTCTGGCGCTTCTGACTCACAGCCTGTAAGTATGTTTACATATTTAAAGAATCTGCCAATGATGATTCAAACATGAGTTTGAGCAGTGTAGAGTAGCGCTTGTTGTTTGTTGTTTCTCTGATCACAAATGTGACAAGGCTTTATGTTTACGCAGTGCAATATGCAACACAACACGTAAAAAGACAGTACAAGTCATTATAATCAGTATGTGCCCACTGGATGCAACAAATGCCTCACGGCATCACAGTATGGTAAGGGGCGTAACATTTCTGTCACACGCTTGAGGTTTTCGGCCAATCACAATGCACTTGATAGCTGGCCAATCAAAACACACCTCGGTTTTCAGAACGATGAGCTTTGTAAAAATCTACGCGTTTCAGAAGGCGGGGCACAGAGGAGCAACAGCAACAAATAATATACATTATATGGAAAATATGTGTTTTTTGAAACTTAAACCAAATAAACACATTGCATTACACCAAATAGACAAAATAATTTTCTTTTTAGCAACATCATATGACCCCTTTAAACATTTAAAACTACTAACTGAAAATAAATAAGCTACTGTTAACTCCAAACTGAAACAGTACGATTAAAACAAAAAAACAAACAAAAATAAAACTAATAAAAATGACTAAAAACTGAACCAAAATGAAAGCTGAGAATATAAAAATAAAAGTTAATTCAAAATATTAATAAAAACTTTAATAGGATATATAATATTCGATGAGTCTAATGTACTAAAGTCAAAGAAGTTTTTTAACCCGTTTTTACATTTTCTCTTCTCCTTCTCCAAGAAAAACTCCTGGAATCATTACCTGCAGGGAAAAGAGAAACTCAGATTTTGTATTCCTGTCAGTCTTTGGGAAATCTGTATTAATACCCAGCCTGACTTCTGCGTCATCTGATGATTTACTGCAGTCATGATCATAAGAGACTGTAGAAGAACATCTTTTCAAATAAAACTGTTTATCAACTTTCTTTCTGTGAACAGTAGCAGCAAAGTCCATAATACATTTAATAAGCATACAACTGAAGCATAATGTAGCTGGATTGTTAGATTGTTTACTGAATTTGGCACACATAAGATTTATTCAGTACTGATTTTACTTAAGAATTCCTTTCACTACACAAAGCATGTATGCATGACAAATGAAACTATGTAACTGAACGAGGCACAAACTAAGGTGGAATTCTCCCAAAACATTCCACTATTTCTCAAATCACCTTTGACTGCATCAACTAACTTTTTTCTTGTGGCACTAAATATCCTCTATTAGCACAGTGTTTTGCTCACTCTCTGTCTCTTCTCTCCCTCTGGTTCTGTCTTCGTCTCACCGTTACTTTCCTGACTCTTGACTCTGGTTGAGAAGATGAACCGATCGCAGGAAGTCCCTCTCTCTGGCAGCGCAGGAAGTCCCTCTCCTCCTCCAGGTCCTCGATGCGTTTCTGCAGCCATGAATTTTTTCTCCAGTGAGATCTGCAGTTGTGGTGCGCAGGTTAGTGATTAACAGTTACGAGCTGTTCGGGGTGCTGGTTGTGATCACTACCTGCATCACAACACAAGCAAATATATCATCACATGTTGACACTATACGTAGTTTCAGTAAAAAATTATAACGTAGCCTGTCTTTATTTACTCGCCTTAGTGTCCCCTTTCAAACACATACAATTTCTGTTCAACAAAAATTAGATAATCTGAATATTCTCTTATATTTCTGCACATACACTCCAAAGTATATGAAACCAAAACTTTCAGCCATCAAAAGTACAATCATGAAAGTAATCTATAGGAAAAAAGTCTTTGAAATCCTAGTTTTCTAAAGAGACACGATAGCTTTATATAAAACAATAATTTAAGCTTTTATTCATATATAGAACATCGATCAATGCAGATACAGTACATAGAGCACACATCAAATACGGTAAACCGGAAGCTCAACGATGCATGGTTTATATGCAAGAACCAATGAAATTAATATGTACGAATAAATATTTAATTACAAATAATGTATCTGTATCAGTTACAGTTACCGAGAAAAAAAATGTGTAATTAAATTACAGTTACTTATGAAAATGTTAAAGGATTACAAAAGGGGTTAAATCTTATTTTTTTATTTTTAACACAGACATATTTAATAGACTTATTTCATAAATTGCACTGACTTTTCTAAAATATGAGACACCAATTTTTCAGGAGTTTAGGACACAGAATAGCAACACATGCTTATTCCATAACCGTTTTATTTCCTATTTGGGTTTATGTATATGCTTTATATATATATATATATAATTTTTTTTTTTTTAATTAACTGTTTTTCTAAGGCTTTTTTTTTCTAAGGCAAATTTGATTTCAGATAAACCTCATAGCTACTAAACTATTTCTTGTTATTGATTTAAAGCTGTATTTAACCTCAGAATTGATCTCGAAGTAAGTCATGTTTTGTGGTGGCTGTGCTTTTAAAATTAAAGATTATCATCTTAATTCAAGTGACGAAGGATTTCGAAAATGACATTAATCGGTGTTGAGTTCTACTATAAGGTTAAGCCTGCCTGGTTTACATGTTTGAAAAATGATTCATTTAAATTTAGAAAAGTAATCAAAAAGTAAATAAAATGTCATCAGTTTTATTATTACTTTAATAAGTAATTTTTTACATTTAAATAGGGTAACCTGTAATCTGTAACCTATTACATTTCCAAAGTAACCTTCCCGACATGTTTTAATAATTGTTTTAATTCAAGCTAGTAAGTGTGGAAGCTAATATAGCCTAATTTAACGTTAGTTATTGAGGTATCGTTTCGTGAAACGAAAAGTTTTTTGTTGTTTGAACGAGAGTTAATGATAGAATTTTCATTTTTGGGTTGAACAAAACCTTTTAAAGGGATAATCCACTCCAAAATGAAAATTTTGAATTCAAAAATTTGTGCTCTTCTGTATCATCCACGCCACAGGATTCACTGTTTCTATGTGTATTTAGCTTTGATTTGAAAGAAAACAGCGCATCCTTGTGGCGCGGATGATACAGAAGAGCATACACTCTGATAACGAGAGACACAGAGGAGACTGTTGAACAAAGGAATTGTTGAATAAAGTCGTTATTTTAATTTTTTCTTTGCTTACAAAAAGTGTTCCAGTCGCTTCATATAACCCGATTGCACGCCTGATGGCAGATGGAGTATTCTGAAGACGACTTTCCTACCTTTTATGGACCTTGACAGTGGTTATTTACTTGGCAGTCTATGGGACAGACCCAGGCCTCCCGGTTTTCATCCAAAATTTCTTAAATTGTTGTTCGCGAAGACAAAAGAGCTTTTTTACGGGTTTTGGAACGCCATGGGGGTAAGTGATTAATGACAAAATTTTAAACATTTTTAACATTCGCTAAAACACTCTATTTAAAAAATCCCAAGTAATGATGATAATAACCTGAACTGACCGTCAAAGTGTTGTGCTCGTTCTGGTTGTAGAAGCCTCCCTGCTGATCAAAGTTGTTGTCTTCGAAAGGAATGGAGATTTCAAAGGCATCCTCATTCTTGGGAGCTGAAGAACGATGATTAAAGACACGTGGGATGGACATTACTTTTCTGGGAAATTTACAGGTATCACGTCATCAGCTCCAAAGTGCATTTATGACTGTGTTATTAAAGCGCATGCACTCACTGTGGAGCTCTCTCGGAACTCGCGCGCTTTCCTGGCGCCTGCATCCGCATCATTCATGTTTCCGCCGGTTCAGACTCAGAGAGCGGCTGTCGCCCCAAAATACTCACACCATCTGCTTTATTTCTCTGCAGACACGCATGCGGCAACATATCACAGAAGGTACATAAAACATGCCCGATACGAGCTTCCGTGTCTTCTCTCAGGCACAGTTTTTACACGTACCACTGGCAACCTGACTGTCACTATCTTTCAACCATCCCCAACACCAGCCAATCCACACCAAAACAATTACATATACAGGTTATGACATGAGCTGCACTCCTTCCTGATATCAAAAATACTAATCAGGCTATTCAAGGTTAGTTGTAGTGGTGCAGGAATAATACAACCATTTCTTTAACTGCACTGAGATGACTATCTGACTACGTTAGCTAATCCTTTAAACCGTTCCATACAGAATGTACCCAAAAAATAACGGAGTATTTCTATCACGTGATGACACCAAACACGTACAAACCGTTGTGTTGAACGTGCTTTTTCTGTCAACGTCTCTGAGCGTGTCTCAATGCACTTTCATCTGTTTTGTGTGTTTGCTGTAAGAATCAGCCTGCTAACAATAACATAAATCTCCTTTCAGCAGCAGAGCTAAAAAACAACGTGAAGCAAGAGACTATTATGGCACCTTCAAAATAAAAGCCTTGAATTTTTTTTTTTTTTTTTTTTGAAGTACACAATGTACAGTATAATATGTGGTATTCCTGAAGTTCGGTAATATTTCCTCCCCTAGACATTTACAAGTCGTGTTTTATAGAAATGAAGTGTTGAAATCTATATTGTGAAGCTTTTTCACAATACTTTGTATGTCCATTGTATGAATATAAACTATTGCCCTTGCATTTAAATAAGTTTTTTTAATCATAAATAACGTCTTATTTCTGTCTTCCACCAAGCATTTTGTCCTTGTCCTAAGGCAATTCACTGAATTTGTAACTACTTAACAAGGTGCCCAGAGTCTAATTTTGGGTAATAAATGGTATTTATTTGTGTTTCTTTCTTCTTCCTTCCTTTTTCCTTTTCTTTCTTCTTTCTGGGGGTGTGAAAATATTTTACTAAAACTATGCAAGATAGTGTTTTAATAAAAACAGACTCTATGGTCACTCAGTCTGAATTCCACCCCAACGCCATCACATAAAATTAACATAGAAAAATGACTAGTTTCAAATTTTAATTTTAATCCATAACTATGTACTTATTTTTTTTTTATTAAAAACCATGCACAAACCCATCACACCACAAAACACACCCCTGTCACATCTATGTATATTTCTCAGTGTTTCAGGGTTGTAAACTTGTGACAATGGTTGAGTTTATTCACTTCATATATTCAATCATTTTTAATAATAAAAAAAACTATAAAATCGTAAATGGTTCTTACCAAAATAATGACAACATATATTTTGTTATGAATAGACTTAACGTTGACATCCAGCCTACATCAGAAAATAGCACCCACAACAGCAGCAGAAATATACACATTGAGCCCACCGCACTGAAAAAAAAAAATTGAATTTACTAAAAAAAAAAAAAAAAATTAGGTAACTGGTTGCAATCAATTTATTTTAGCTACATACAATAGTCTTCAGTCCCATCACACTATTATCAACCTTGTCCCATTAATATTTTTGGAAAATAAGGAATAAGGAAGACAATTAAGAATGAAAGCATTTCTTGCTGTTCACCACTTGACTGTTAATGATTTTACACAATAAAATTACTGTTTAGAGTTAAACATCTAAACTGAAACATTTTTTACAAAAACGTCCTATTTTTTACCTCAGTCCCAGAATAATTTAAATGTCCATCATAAAATTTAAAAATTTCTGTGCATTAAATTGTTATGAGGGTTCCCATTATTTTATAATACGCTGTGTAAAATCTTCATTTAAAAAACCATCCTATTTGGTCCGTCGTCGGTTTTGAGAATAAAAGGTGGTTTAAAATGATGATTAGTGGTACGGTTGTAGATGTGCTTAATGAGCAGCTTGAAAACCAAGCTGAATATATTACTGATCCCAGGAAGAACCCATATATTATATAGTAATGACTTCTAAAGTGTGTAATGCATTATTGTCATGATCCCAAACTCCATTCCCATCCCTATCACATAATCACACTAGATCTCCCCTAATTCCTCTCTGACACACCTGTTGCACACTCCGTCACCACATCTGTCTGGCCGTCAGCCTCATCAGTTCCTCCATAACATAAGTATTCTTAAATACTGGTATAGACTAAACAATCTATATGAAACAATAGTGGATTTAACATTATTTAAATGTAATGTGAAACCTTCTCCCTTTAAAATACTTTGGTCAGTTCAGAATAATTTATGAATTGATGATAATTAGTACAATAAAACAAAAAAAAAAATTTTCCCCCCCCCCAACAAATTGTTAAAACCCACTGTTTTTAAGAGTATTTAATTTCGTTGTTTTTTACCCTTACCCCAACACTGTGTGGTATTGTTAGTATATACGGATAAACTTTGGGTGCACATTTTCAGTCCCCATAACCATTGTTTTTTACAATGCAGATCTTGTAATATGTTTGACATTTGGTTTATTTCAGAAACAACAGTATGGATCTTCTTTCAGTTGTGATGCCACACCAGTGTGTCAATGAAAATGTTAATGATTAGATATGACACGGCCATGAGCTGTCGTCTAGAACAGCTAATAATGTAAATGGTGTCGCCGTACCATATGACTCAGTCTACAGTTTTGTTCCTTCACTCTGACATATGGTACTTTCCTGCTCTCATCTCCATTTACATGGAATACTGTAAATGCTGTATTTGATGCTTTCTATCTTCCTCTTTCAGATGCTTCTTTAATCAATCTGACAGACACCTACAGTAATAAACTAAAAATGAGAAGAAAAGGAAATGAAAGTTTAGTATAGCCTTACCAAGGCAGTTACCATAAAGTAGAATGTTTACAGATTTAAACCTTTATGTTAGGAAGGGGATACTTTTGTGAGTTTAGTGTTTTGTACTTTTTCAAATAAAAAAACTTCTGAGATGTTTGAAAAATGCATTTTTTGTATGAATCAGTTGTGAAGACTGATGATCTGAGTACTAAGAGTTTGAAATGTACAACTTGCTTGTGAAAATTGTACCAAACTATAAAAAAGCAAACCGGCAATACTGTAGCATACTATTTATGCAACAGTAAAATACAGATTTGTAATTTCTTTTGCCACTATTCATCGGTTAGACTTTTACATAAAAGCAAATTATGACAAAGGGGGAACCAGCATCAAGTTGGGAAATATAAAGGCTGCTAGCTCCTAAATGCACACATACTATAGGTCTGTTGATGTCATTTGTAATGGCGTATCTAAAATATTCTTCGTCCAGATCTTATTGCAACATTCAGTAGATATTTTCTCACACAAGAATTCATACATTTTTCTATATTTCGAGATGTCTGGATGCCATAACTAATCCAGTTGATGCACTTCTGTCATAATTCTGGTATTAGTAATTATCGATAGTATTTTGGCATGTTTTCATGGTACATAAACTTCGAGTCAAGCCCCTAAATGAGTGGAGACTGCATGATGGCAATTAATAGTGACAGTCATGCTGTTATATCAAACAGCATTTTTTCGAAATGAGTCAAATAATGCAATATTTGTTAGATCAAGAAGCTGGCAGATCCACAAGGATCAGTCCTAGGTCCCTCTGCTATTTTCCATATACACGCTGCCCTTTGGTAATATATTAGAAAATATGGTATTAGATCCCCCTTTATGCTGATGATACTCAACTATAAATCTCAACGAGACCAGAGGAAACTTCTAAATTATCTAAGCTAACAGAGTGTGTTAAAAATGTAAAGATTGGATGACCAATAATTTTCTTCTATTAAATTCGGATAAGACAGAGATATTACTTAATGGACCAAAAAACATTACACAGAATCTCTTGGATTAGAATTTGCAACTAGACAGATGTACCGTTACTTCCTCTACTGTCAAAATTTATATTAGACAGCAACTTGTCTTTTGAAATCATATTTCCCATGTTACAAAAACAGCATTCTTCCATCTTATAAACATTGCCAAGCTATGAAACATGTTATCTGTTTCTGATGCAGAAAAGCTAGTTCATGACCTCTAGACTGGACTATTGTAATGCACGTCTAGGTTGTTGTTCTGCATCCTCAATAAACAAGCTACAGGTAGTCCAAAATGCAGCGGCTAAAGTCCTTACCAGGTCAAGAAAATATATTTTACAATCTCTGCATTGGCTACAATTAAGTTCCGTATACACATTACAAAATATTATTCTTCTCTATAAGGCTCTTAATGCGTAATTAGCTCCTGGGTACCTAACTAGTCTTCTACCAAGCTAAAAATCCATCAACACCAAGGTTACACAAAATGCGGTGAACTTTTGTAGTAGCGAGGAAGCAACGTCCACTAAATGATGTAGAGCTTTTTCCACATAGTGGCTCACAAACTTCTGGATTGAGCGTTCCTGTAATGTTCGGGGTTCAGACACACTCTCTCTGGTTAAATCTCAGATTATAGACACATCTCTTTGACCCCGCATTCAAATATGCATGCGCATAATCTTGGACTGCAGTTATAATGCTGATCAAATTCTTATTATGATTCGGTAAGCTTGGAGTTAAACATATTACATTTTACGTGTTGGTTTACATCCTGTGTTAACTAGGATTTACACAATCTCCAGTCTGGATCAGGGAACCCCTGAGGAGAGAATGATGCCAGCCCCTCCAGAGTCCTCACAAGATGATGCTAACCCTGAGACAACATACAGAACTATACCTACACTTTTACTATAACTTTTATTGCATCATATAATAGTACTTGTTAATCATGTTCATTTTCTGGTGGATTACGCTTTTACGGTGCTTTTTCATACACATTTTCTGCCATAGGTACAAGTAACCACTGATAAAGCTACTACTAAATCTACTGTAGAAACAGAGTTTCTGTCGAAGTTTGTCTGTGTATATAAAGGATATTTCTGCAAAAAGATAATCATTTATTCACCCTTCATTGGTGTTTCCAAAACTGTATGACTTTCTCTTTTTCTGTGGAACTTTAAAGAGTTCAGATTTTTTTTTTTTTTTGCGCCACTCTAAAACTCACCCGTTTTTACCTTAAAAAATGTGAAAAAAAGTTCATATTGTTGTTTATACTCCTTAAAATACACTATAAAACGGTTTTGATATCGCACATTAGCACAGAATTCCATACTATACTTTTGCATAATCAGAAATTCATGCCATAGGTGGGAACCATATTTTGTCCTTCAGTCTGTAATTCTGAAAGCCACACAGGCAAAACCACCTATGGTTGATGTGGATCTACAGAGAGAGAACAAATATTAATTCCGTAATGCGAATCAACTTTTGTCGTCCTTATTGATTGATCAGTAATATTTATTGTACTCAATGACTTGTGTTGTTTATGTTAGCAAAAATATAATACACCTATAAGACACTCATTCCATTCATTCTTTCCATCATTTAGGAGCAACTCATAACCCGTAGGACAGATGCAAATTCATGTGCTCTTCGTTTTGTTGGTTCCGTATTCTCTACAAAATAAATAAGTATATATTATCAGTAAGGTACAGTTTATATTCAACTATATCTCAAAATGTGACATTAAAACTGCATGACATAACGATATAATTATAACAGGTTTTATGAAACAGTTGTGCACTTTATCTGAAATATGTACTCAATTGGAAATATATACTCAGCGGGTAATTTATTCTTTCAGAATTTCAGTTATTTACTAAAATAGGCGACCCTGGGCCCTGAAACTAGTCCTACATAGCAATAAGCCAAAAATATGTTGTGTGGGTCAAAAGTTATTGGGATGCAGTAAAAAACAAGATCATGGTTCCATGAGAGATTATTTTGATTTTTGACTTAGTACTATGGATCGCATGGAACTTCTTTTGCAGAGGTGGATAAGCAACTTTCTCATATTTTGAAATTGTTTTGCACCCACAATTCCAGATCTTTCAAATACGGGTAATCTCGGCCAATATAAAAATGTAGTATCCAACAAACCCTAGCACTGGAAAACCTTATTTATTCACTTCAGATGATGTATAAATCATCAATTTCAAAGAATTGAACCTTATGACGTTTGTTGGAAAACTCCTTCTGGGCATGGGTCTTTGCTATTATTTGATCTCTGAAACTAGTGAGCAGATTTAACAGTTGATAGATATGTCGTAATGATTGTATTAATCACACAACAGATATTTGGAAGCATATTTGTGATGTCAAACTACACGTTTCGATGTTAGCACCAGTGATGACATCATCCAGCTGCGCAATACCAAGCCATAAATTCAACTGCATGAATTGTTACCCTTTTCCACAGACAGTAGACTTTGCGTCAGGGCCACGCAGCAGAAGTGATTGTTCTATCAATGAATACTGGAGGACGCTCTGCTGTCCAATGTTCTCCAGTACACAACAATCTTTTTTGAGAAATAGACTGTTAATCTCTGTACTGTAGTTTCCTTCAGGATGAGATGGGATGAGCTTTGATGACAAATGTTCTAGGGCATAGGCATCTTAGTGTGAGAAATTTCGTGAAGGGACATACCTAACAAATGGGACTAAAGTATCATACAGTTGCATTGTTCCTTTCATGAACATTCGGTACTTGAAATTAGACTTTTCAATTAATGTTAGTTTGCAGTGTTATTTGTTTAGAGGTTCACTCTTTGTCTCTTTGACGTGGCTCTGTTACTGATGCGCTATGGTATTTCACCATGGACACCCTAATACCCGTGTGTGGATGCAGTCTAATACCGCAACAAACGGTTCGCTGTGCATTTTCATGGTAGTGCTGTGCCCTTTAAAAAGACTGTTTTTGTTCATGACTGAAAACGACATAAGCAGAAGCTTTAGTTCTCCTCTGTAATGTATGTGAATGTTTCCCCAAGTCATTGACAGAGAACACAGCCTGCCTCCAGCATGACAAATACCTGTCTGACAAAAACCATGTACTTTTTATTTGACTTGACTTAATACTGTAAAATTCTATTTATGCAAACATAATATAT